>NW_012133835.1:147476-152431 GCF_000403515.1 Pseudozyma hubeiensis SY62
AACGCGCGAAAAAAATCCGCTTGCGGTCAAACGAGATTGGACCCTGAGATTTGGTCTTTGATCGCATTGGGACAAGCTCGGCGAAAAACAAAAAGGTCGGCGGCTGTGAAGCCCTTTTGTCACCGTGTCCCACGACACTGACCAAGTTGACCGATAGGATGTCTGATACTGACTCGGTTGTGAACTACGGTCTAGATTGGATTCTGTACCACGATTTTTCGTCGTACCAATATAGCCATCGACGCCTCTTTTCTGTTTGGCTTGGCTTGGGACAGCAAGGTGAGTGGCATCAAGATGTCCCGCGTTACACGACAAGGTGTCAGCCACAATCTGGCACCGACGGCACACTCGTCCAGACGCTGGTGACGCGCTACGCTGCCGGTCCTTGTCTGACTTGGAAATACGGCATGTGTCGATCAAAAAATCCCCCTATGTCCAACCTAAGATGGCACCTCTTGTCCGAGGAGCGCAACAATGGCCGCACGAGGTTTCGAACCCATCGTGATCCCTACAATCGAATTTGCAATGTGCTCAATTTCTCGATGGTGAATTGATCATGAGGGAGGAGTGCAGTTGATGGGTTTGATCTGGTCGTTGAACTCGAGTGTCGAGCTGCAGCGTAGATGATCTTCTCGGTTCAAGCTAGTTTGCAGATGTCAATCCTGACCTGACCTTGACGCATTTTACAGTATCTAGCTAAATTCGACTCTGTCTCATCCGTCAACTTAGACTCTCTAGCTCGTGGTGGCGCTTGGGAGGTGTCACATTTTCTTTTTTTTAAGGAAAACTCTCTGGCCGCGAAAGCTTTGTTGAGCGCTTCCTGGCAGTGTTGCCGAGAAGGGTTCAATGAAATCTAGCGATGTGGTGACACACTGCTCGGACGCCTCCTCTTCTGCCGCTTGAGTGTGCCGCTCCAACTTTAATCTGGATTTTTCTTTTTCGCTAAGTTTAAGGGGCGCTGAGCCGGACTGCCGTCAAAAGTCAAGTCTAGGCGAGCCGACCGCTTGATCCCCGCGTTTTCTTTTTCTTTTTTTGGCATTGCAGGACACCATGGCTGGGTCGTGCCGTGCCGCTCGTTCCCTTTGTCCTCCTCGTCCTTCATCTTTCGGAGGCCAAACTCAAAAAAAAGTGGCTTCACAGTCTGTCGTATGGCTTTTGGCTTCCTGCTCGTCCTCGTTGCCAGGGCTGGTGCTCCCGCTTCTCTGGTTCCGCATTGTCGCATCGCACGCGCGCACGCTCGTCCGTCCGCATCGTCTTCAATCTCTCATTGTCTCCATAATCCACCGAATGCGACATCGCAAAGACGTCTCTGCCGTGTTCTTCTCTGGATCGCCGCACCCTCGGCGTCGATCTTTGTTCATCTCCATCAACACTTGCGCCGCGCTCCTACCCTGACGCCCAGCTCCTTGTGGAAACACCGCCCACCGTTGGCTCTGCCAGACTCGGCCTGGTACGCACATCCCTTGTCTCTTTGGACCCATCCTCTGAACACCGTTTAGCCCAATCTTCTGCATTCAGCTAAGCGCCTGCGCTCTTGACGCTAGCCTCTTCTGCCGCCCACCAACGTCGAACATTCTCCTCGACTCCGAATCCATCTCCGGCGCAAAAGTGGCTTGTACCGTTATCGCTGCGACACCACAGCTGCCTCCTCTCGCTACCGCCTCTTGAAGCCGCTTTGGGGCTCGGCAGCAAGCGAGGCGTCTTCCTTCTTTTCCTGCTTCTCTCCGATACCTCGTTCCACGAACGCCACCACTTTCCTGCACTCCTAGATCCATATATACCTCGACCGGTAACTCTCTCTCTACCTTCCATCGTTCCGCCTCTTCTCAGTCCCCTTCATCGCTTCATCGCTGGACCCCTTATTTCCATCCTTCCCTTCAACGTTTCCGCGTCCACTCTGGCAGTGACATCTACCGTCGGCTCTTTTCCTTGTCCACATCCCATCTCGCATCTCCAAATGGCTACGCTCGAGCAGCAAAGGTCCAAGCGCCTTTCGGCGGCACCTCTGCGTCGCTCGCCTGACCTCTCGGGTACTCGAACACCAGCTTCTCCCACCATCATCCGCACCAACGACTTTATTCTCCTCCCCTCGGTACCCACGCATGAACCCGAGGACAACCTGCCGAGTCCCATGGCATTGCAGCAGCAGTTTGCCATCGCGGCACACAACGATGCGCAGGCGAGACGCAGCCGCCAAAATTCCATGGCGGACGACGCAATCATGCCGTGTAGCCCGCGCAGAGCCTCGTCCTACCACCTCGCTGGCAGCAACTCTAGCCACGACATGGACGAGCTCGAGGAGATCGCCGAGCCCGAACCCGACCACGAATCTGACCCAGCGTCGACGCACGACGCGCTGCGCGACGTTCGCAACCAGCAGCTTGAGCAGCTCCAGTCCATTCTCAATTCGTTCGCCGAGTTGCACTTCGCGTCGGCCTCGTCGAGCCACACGCCTGACGCCGGCATCACTCAGATCCTCGACGACATGTTTGCTTCGCTCCGCCTCATCGCCGGACACAATGCTCCGCTGTCTCCCACCTTTGCTCGATCTCCGGCCCACAGCAAGATGTCGGACGCCGATCGTCTCGTCTTGCTCGTCGACAGGCTCGCGCTCGTGCTTGGCGATGTGCACGACGCTCACCAGGCGGGGTTGCTGGCCAACCTCACCAGCCTCATCCACTCGCTCTTCACGACGCAACGGCGGCTGTCGCAAGCTGTCCTCGAGAGTCCTCCACGCACACCGCTTATGCTTGCTGCTGCGTCGCGCCGTCGCTCCATGCACCCTCCCTCTCAGCACTCGCCCCAGGCGAGCTCGCACCGATCGCTATCGCGCACCTCTTCTGGCTCGACCCGGTCGCACATCACGCCTTCTACGTCGTCGGACGAAGCTACGCCCACGGCTAGTCGCGATGTTCTGAAGCAGCACAAGGTCGAAGCAAACAGTCGTCAAGCCGTCACTCCAGCAGCGCCGTCGCAGGCTGAACAGCACCACGTCGATGGCTCCGTGTTTGATATGGCTACGGTACGTCAACCATCGAGCGCCACGACTACCACTTTCTCGCTCGAGAGTCTGTATGCCCATCGACCGTCGGCTCTCGGCTTGGTGACCGCTCCGCAGTCGCCTCGGTCCGATCAGGCCTCGCGGGCGGCTTCCGTCGCCGGCAAGTCCGACTCGACGGCGCAGCCCTACCGCAAGCGCTTTTCGGTGCTCACCGACAGCGCTGCCAGCACCGCTCTACCTGGCTACGCTTCGGACGGTCCCGGTTACGAGCTCGGCAAGAGAGCAGCTCGTCAGCAAGGCACCTCGGAAGCCGATGACCTGCCGCGGTACGATGAGGCGTCTGCCAGCGGTGTTAGGGCCACCGATGTCAAGACGCCCGTCGAGCCTCTCACTTTGCTCGAGCGTCGCCGCGCCAAGTTGGCGGCGCAGCACAGCGCCTACGCCGCGCGCACTCCGGAGGATCTTGCCGTGGTGCAGAGCTCGATCGACCGTCTGTCGACCGTCATGCCGCAGCTCAACGACCAGCGTGCGCTTTCGCCCGAGGAGCAGCGCCAGGTGCAGCTGCAAGACATGATCGGTCGCCTGTCCGAGTCGAGTTCGAAGCGCATGAACGATCAGCGCAGCGAGCCTCCGACGCTGCGTGCGTCGAGACCGGCTCCTCCGGCGCCAACTGCGGATGCTCAGGCTGTTGCGCAACAGGCACGCAAGCCGGATGTCGCTAGGTTGGATGCCGATGTGCCGAGGACACCAAACACGCCGAGCTCGATGCACAGCGGTTCGGCTGCGTCGTCGCGCCGAAGCTCGCTGATTCCTCAGACGTTTGTACGCAAGCTTTCGTTGGCGAGCATCGGAAACGCCATCCGTCGTGCGTCTATCTACGATACGACCAAGGTGAAGCCCAAGGAGGATACGGATGTGGCTGCATTCGCTGGTGCAGCTACGCAGGACGCGACGGTCCGTCGTCGTCGTTCAGCCACCACGCAGGACTCGCGTGCCAAGTCGGACATTGCCGACACGCTTGCCAGCATGTTCAACGAGGGCAAGCCGCGAGCCGAAGACAAGCGTGCATCGCGTTTGATGGTGGCGCAGACTGGGTTTCGAGCGATCGACTTCGCTGACGACACGCCGAGAGGACGCGAGGAGAGTCTGGTGCCGAGAGCTAGTACGGAGGAGGAAGAGGACGATAGCATGCTCGACGACTACACGTTCGCCTCGATTGACACGACCACTTCGAACCACAGGATGTCGATGATCTCGGCTGCCTACTCGCCGCGCAGTCCTGTCAGCTGGTCCAGCGGCACGAGCAAGGTTTCGTCCAGGAGGAGTTCGCAGCTCACGTCGAATCCGGCTACGCCCACGTGGCCCAAATCGCCCTTGACGCCCGATCCAATTTTCAGAGCGCAGCTGGAGGAAATTTCGGCCAAACGCGTCTCGAAATCCCCCACGGTCACTTTTGCCGATCTTGTCGTCACACCACCATCATCCAGGTTTGCGAACCGTCAGTGTAAGTTCGAAACAAGCGTATTGTAAGATTGCTGTGATGACGGTTAACTGACATGTTGTGTTTTTTTGGGGAACAGATTGAGATGCATTCTTTTGCAGAGGCTCACAGCGGGTTGGGGTGTGTTTCGGTGTTGTTGTGGGGTGAGGAAGAGGTGGAGTGTGCTTGGGAGGCGAGCGAGGGGGAGGGGAAATTGTTGTGCCTGACGAAGAGAATGCCAATTGCAAACATCAATGAGCCGCGAGAGCAGAGAGATGATGCGAATGAGAGAGTTTGGATCAAGTTGCCTGCGAGAGCGAGGCAGGCAAAGGGAAGTGTGAGGGTGGGGAGAGAGGTGGCGAGGGTCAAGGTGGATATGGTGGAGGAGGAGAGGGGCGTGGCGAGGGAGGAGAGCCGGTCGCATGGGATGGTGGAGTTTCCGCTGGGGGCGGGGGTGATGCGTGAGGGAGGGGT
>NW_012133835.1:152491-275346 GCF_000403515.1 Pseudozyma hubeiensis SY62
GGCTGCGCGGTGTGCGTTCGAGGCGGGGGAGAGAGGGCGAGGAGGTTGCTGAGGCGGGCGGAGCGGGAGCTGAAGTGGACAGCGTTACCCTCAGAAGGCTGGGAAGAGCTGGTCGACGCGTGGATGTGCCATGCCGATCAAGAGCTGAACAAGAGCTTGACCGAGACTGCGGTCAAGTTTGCCGGCAAGGTTGCGGAGGATGATGGCAAGGAGACGGTCTGGGTAGGGGACACGTACTTCCTCGCACCCAAGGATGTCTTCAACGATGAAGCGGTAGAGGTGGATGACGAGGTAAGTTCGAAACTCTTCCCCCAAGAACGGACCGGATAGAAAGTCGACGATTTCCCCCCTGCGCGCAGACCATCTTTCCACTGTGGAAGGGTGCGAGCATGCGCAACCCGATGGATCGTGCGACTGATACACCGACTTTTGTCCAAGATCAAACTCTCTGGATTCCGATCCGCTGCTTTCTGGTTCGCTGCTTTTCTTGGGTTCATCGGTGTTGGTGCTTTGGTTGGCGAGTCGCTGTTGGTTGGGAGTCCCTGGCTTCAACTTTGTTTCGCTGTCGAGGCCTCGCACGCGCGTGTCAATATGCATCGCAGGGTGGGGGATCGCACCGCCGTCGGATCGACGTTGTTTCGGAGCGATCTTCTGGCCTGCGTGCTGACCTGCGTGGCGGGGAAACGATGCGAGCAGGGTGGAAGCGTTAAGAGGGATTTCGATGAACGGCGATGGTGGTCAAAGGGCTGACTGGTTGGATCGAGCGAGGTGGTGACGGTAGAGGGAGCATCGCGGGACAGAGGGCATGTAGGCCGGACCGAACAGAACACCTGCTCACTGTCAAGGCTCACTGTTGCGCATCTACCCGGCTCTACACACATTTCCCCCCTTCACCATTCCCCCTTCTCTTCGGGTCTGATGTACGAAACGACGACTAACACTGTCTCTTGGTTTCCAACCCGCGACAGTTGCTCCGCTGCACAACGTGTCGCACCACCCTCGGCTCAACATCCCAAGCCTCGTCGATCAAACTGAACAAGTTCACCGTGGAATCTCTCACAACTCCCCTTTTCAATACGTCGCTGTCAACCCTGCTATCGACACTTCAATACGCAGCGGCATCGCACGGCTCGCGACGCTTCCTCGTCAAGTCGCCATCTCGCCAGGTCGAACTGTGGCTGTTCTCACGTGCGACGTTCACCACATCTCTGTCCAAACATTGGACCACACTCGGCGGGGAGGTGGGGGAAGGAGCGATATGGAAGGGCAGCAAGGTGTTCTTCCGTCAGCCATCGGCGGGAGAGACGGATGGTATAGAGACGGTGGAGCTACCAGAGGTGGTGTTTGGCTGGCTGACGGACGCGCTGGAGCAATGTCACGAGAGCTTGCCGAGCGAGCTGGGCAAGGTGCTGCCAGAGTGGAAAGCCGCGTACTTAGCTAGTGTCGTTGATGGAGCGGCGACGACGCATTGCAATTGAAGATATCCTCTCTAGCCGCAGATCCCACATCACTCCAAGAGCTTGCCTGGTACTGAAATGGAGAGGCGTGCTCCAGCCGATCCGTCTCGAGAGTCTGTTGTGAGGAGGAAGACGTACGAGACCCGAGATGGTGGCAGTTCATTTTTGTGGCTTGTTACGGTTTGATAGACAACATTCGGCAGAGTTGTGGCGATGCGACCCAACGCGTTAATTGCCGGCCGCTTGCGGCGAAGGGCAAGAGCCAAGAGACTTTTGGGCGCGTCCATCGCCTTTCGTCGGGGTTGCGCGTCTCGGCCAGAGACTTCTTGGTTCCCTTTGTGTGTTGGCGTCTCGTTTCGAAGTGGAGCTGGCCCTTCGACGTCAGCTTTATTCTCGTGAGAAGCTCAGAGGCACAGCGAATGCAATTGTAGCCTTCGTTGCGAGACATGGTATGCTTTCTGGTTGACTCCCAACGGACAGCGGCAAACTCAAGAACGGCCGCTGCACTGCAAGTCTGTCGACACTTGTGTTGGAAAAACAGAAAAGGAGATTAAGAAAGAAGAAAGCTCGGTTTTCCATGCAAGAGTGATATCTGACAGGCGGCAGCAGCAGCAGCAGCGTCTCACGGATCTGAAATTGGCAATTTCGTGCCGCGTGAGGAGAGAGCGCGTGGGCCATGCATGCAGCGTCCAATTTCCTTCGAGGCCCACACACGCACAGGCACACAGGCAGGCGACTGAAAAGGTGAGAGACGCGTGCTGCCAGCAAAAGTCGAAAAAGCGAGAGAGAGAGAGAGAGAGAGAGAGAGGGGAGAGACCAACAGGCACCGACGACCAAAGTCACACGCAACACTTTTCAACCACTCGCCCGGCAACCACGGCCACACGGGCAGAGACAGGCGAAGCCGAAGGCTCGAGCGACCCTTGCATGATCCCTTCGAGACGCTACCCTGCTATACTATCACACCCGTATCGCGGTATCGCAGACTCGCCCACGATCACGATCGCCATTCGAGATACCTTAGCAACCACCATCTCTGTATACCCTGGCCCCCGCAAGTGCGACAGTCGAAACAGCTGCTGTCGACTCGGCGACTTTCTACCTACACGTGCATCTCTTGGACACAGCTTGGCGGTGACGGTCGAGGCCTCATCGAACAGGACGACGACAACCGTCGTGACGAGCAAGCAGGGCTCACAATACTTCAGGGCTCCGCTCCTTACGCCAAGCGATCGCATCATTGCAGCGTTGCTATGCCCTCGATGGCTGCGTAAGCAACTGTTCGGCAGGACATCTGCATTCCCATCCCATCGGCATCTTCCGACCTTGTCTCCTCGTCTCCCTCTCGCTAGGTGAGACTGTCGGCTCCCACCCGCCGCCATGGACTCGATCTTCGGACGCAAGAAGCGCTCGCGCCAATTCAATTCGGAAGCAGCCGACAAGGCGATCCCCTACGAACGCACCGCCACCGGACGCACTCCCGTCCAAGTCGATAACGGCCTCGCCAGCTCGTCGTATCATTCCAACGCCAGCCCCACCAGCTCCAAGCTCTCCATCGGCAACCCTTCTGGCAACCCTTCCCTCGGCCACGGCATCCATCGCTCCAGCGCCTACTCGGACGTTCAGTACGACGTGCCCAGATCTCGGCTCGTCAGCAATGCCAACGATTATGCTGCCTATCCCTCCACCTCGGCTTCCATCATCTCGCACAATGGCGGCTCCACTATCTCGTCCAGCGCCGGTCTCTCGTCGCATCGTCGCAATCCGTCCGCCGCCTCCTCGTCTCGTCAAGGAATCAGCACGCACGATTCCATGCAGTCCACCGCAAGCTCGTTTGCTCCCAACGGCGGCGCGCGCTCATCTCGCTACACATCCAACACCAGCTCGGGGTTCGCCAACGGCGGCGCCAACAGGCCTCACGATGTCTTGAGCAGGATGTCGGTCGCTTCGGGCGTGTATGGGCATCCAGACGATGGCCGAACTGCGCCGAGCGCTAGCAACAGCCACACCAGCTTGGCGCGCGAGTCGTACCAACAGTCGGGCAAAGCGCCCGATTTTGCGCTCACACGTCCTCCTGATGACCAAGTCGAGCGCCTCTTTGCTGAGCTCATGGACAAACGCGACTTTCTCAACGTGCCCGGCGGCAACCTCTCTGACGAGTTGAAAGAGACCGCGCGGCGCAACATGCTCAACTTCAGCGTCGACAAAAAGTGGACCCTCGTGTACAACGACAAGCTCACCGAATGGCACGCCGAAAAGGAGCGTGATCGCAACCGCCGTCAGCACGCGTCTCAGCCAGGTGGGCCACCGGGTGCCGGCTCCAGCATGGTCATCACGCGCAACTCGCCCGAATGGTTCATCAAAAAGTTCATGGACGGCACCGTCACCACCAAGCACATCGAATCGCTCGCCGTGACGCTGCGCACCTGTGCCATCGGGTGGATCCAGAGCTTCGTCGAAGCCAAAGGTACGCCTGTGCTCGCCAGCTTCCTCAGTGGACTGCACGCAAAAGGCATCAAGAACGACAACGACCTGGCGCTCGAGTACGAAGTCCTCAAAGCCTTCCGTTCGCTCTTCAATTCGAAGCCAGGTGCGAACGATGCGCTCGCCCAGCCCAAATGCATCAGCGGCATCACACATTCCATGATCTCGCTCCAGCTCACCACACGCAAGCAGGCCGCCGACATTCTGCTCTTCTTGTGCCACTGGGATAAGCCTACTGGACACCGTCTCGTGCTCAAGGCGTTCGACGACCTCAAGACCAGCCAGGGCGATCATGGACGCTTCGATGCGTGGTTCCGCATCCTCGAGCAGACCATCGATGGACGAGGCAAGATGGGGTCCATGGTGGGAGCCTCGGACGAAGTCAAGAAGCTCAGCGTCGTCGGTCCGCACGAGTCGAGCCTCAACGAGTATGCCATCAACAACATGTTTCTCATCAACGCCATCCTCAACTCGGACATCGTGCCCGAATTCGAAGTGCGTGTCCACCTTCGCAATCAGATGGAGGCGAGCGGTCTGCAGCGTATCCTCATCAAGATGCACGCATTCAAGAACCCGGACCTCGATGCGCAGATCGGTGTTTTCGAGAAGGGCTCAGAGGCCGATCACGAGGACGTCGTCGAGACCTTCAACAAGGAGGTGCTTACGGATCTGAGCGATCCCGTCGACGTCTTTCGCGCCATCGTCGGCAAGGTCGAAGGATCGCGTGCCTACGATTTCTTCCTGTCGGCTCTGCAGCACCTCTTGCTCATTCGAAGAGACGGCGACGACCTCGTACACTATTACCAGCTCATCGATTCCATGGTCACCTCGGTAGTCATGGACCGCAAGGGTGCCGTCGAGGGCAACGATCTGTCGTCCCTGCTCGGTGTCTCGGTCAATAACGTCCTCTCGCGCTTCGCGGACCAGGATCACATCAACTCGATGCAGTCCGAGCTGCAAAAAGCCAAAGCCAAGGCGGCTGCTCTAGAGCAAGAAAAGGTTGAGCTCGAATCCAAGCTCAAAGCAGGCTCGGATGGGCTGATCGGCAAGCTTCAGGAGCAGATCGAAAAGCTCGAAGACGATCTGTCCTTGGCGCGAGGCAACGCTGGTGCAGCGAGGGACGAGATGGACGAGATGGAAAAGGCGTACATCGACCGCGTCGTTGCTCTTGAGATCCAGCTTCGAGAGCTCTACGATATGCTCCGTGAGGCGCAGATGGATGTAAGCGATGTGGCCGCCCCCGGGAAAGGCAGCCTGGACCGCAAACAGCTCGTCGATACCTTGGAAAAGCAGCTCGAGCGGAACAAGACGATCCGCAAGCTGGAGGCCAACGCACGCAAGAACAAGGCAGGCGACAAAGGTGGCGATGTGCCGCCTGTGCCGGGAGTGCCCACCGAAGACGACCGCAAGCGCATCTCTGCATCCGTACGGCGTCAGTCTATGTTGGCACGGCAAGCGGAGAACGACGAAGAGGATGGCGCCGACGAGGAGGCAGAGCATGAGCAACAAGGACACGACGAAGAGCCGCTGGACCCCGAAGCAGCCAAGTGGAAGATCCAGGCAACACTGGCGGCTGGAATGGCGCAGAACACCGACCTGGCCTCCAGGATGGTGGACGCGCGCGAATCGCGACGCCGCAAAGCTCAGGCACCGACACCGGGAGGCACCGGCAAGCGCACGTCCCATCCTGCTGTGCGGACTCTGCTCGACGAGATCCGCCGGCAGCGCGAGGATGATTCCGACTCGGATGACGACATGATTGCGGGTCGAGGAAAGAAGAAGCCGAGCAGATTGGGGAGCGTCGCAGAGGCGCAGGCTGTCCCTGCACCTGCAGGACTGGCACCGCCACCACCTCCACCGCCTCCTCCCCCGCCGCCGCCGCCGCCGCCGTTTGCTGGAGGTATGGCGGCGACTCAAAAGGCGATGCTCGACGCTGCAGCGATGCCACCTCCGCCACCGCCACCTCCGCCTCCCCCCGCCCCAGGAATGCTGCCTGGTCTTTCGCAGACCAGCAGCGGGGCCGCCAGCGGCGACATGCGCTCCGCCTTCTCCACGCCCAACTCGTCTCGTCCCGGCTCGGGGATGATCCCTTCGATCACCAGCACGCCTGCTCCGCCTGCTCCTCCGCCGCCCGGTTCGGTGACCGAGTCACCCATGCAAGACACCTACCGCAACTCGATGATGAACGTGCGCGCATCGTACGCGCCTACGAATCTCGGTCCAGCCGGGCCCACCGCCGCTCCTCCAGCGCCCGGCGTTGCCGGTCTCTTCGCGAATCATGCGCTCAGCCGCAAAGAGGTGCTGGCCATGGCGAGCTCCAAGATGAAGCAGCTGCAGTGGGACAAGCTTTCGCCGCAACATGCCGCCGAAACCATCTTTGGAAAGCACGAGCTCACCGCGGATGAGGAGGCGGTCGTCAAGACGCTGCAGCAGGAAGGACTGTTTGAGGAGATGGAGGAAGACTTCAAAGCCAAGCAGCCGGTCAAAAAGTCGGCCTCGACCGCCAAGAAGGACAAGATCGAGCTCAAGACGCATCTCAGCCTGCAGACGCGCCAGGGAATCGAGATGGTGCTCAAGCGTGTCAAGTCGAGCTTGACGGAGAGCAAGCAGGCGTCGCCGGAAGAGGTGGCGCATCACATCATCAACTGCAACGAGGCGGTGCTAGACCAGAGCTTCCTCACGGAATTGCTGAGGCACTATCCGGAGAGCGAGACCAAGGGCCAGTTGGGAGAGTACAGGAATGCGTCGGACGAAGAGCTGCGCCTGCTGCATCCCGCCGATCGACTGGTGGTGCTGTTGATGACGGTGCCGCATCTCAAGGAGAAGGTCAAAGGGCTGCTGTACATGACCAAGTACAAGGAGACGTTTGATCTCATCAAGTCGGGCACGGTCAAGGTTCGCGACGCTTCCGAGGGATTGATGAAGGCCAAGGCGTTCGCGCGGTTGCTCAGCTTGATCCTCATGATGGGCAACTACCTCAACTCGACGGGTGTGCAGGGTGGTGCGTTTGGATTCAAGATCACGTCAATCAACAAGCTCGTCGATACCAAGGCGTCGGATGGCACCACGCTGCTGCACTTTATCGAACGCACCATCTCCAAGTGCTTCCCCGAAGTCGAGACGTTCATGGACGAGCTCGAGCTGCCGGCCGAAGCGTGTCGGGTGCAGCTGTGGGACTTGCGCCGCGATCTGGCCGAACTCAAGTCCGGCAGCTTCCAACATCGCAAGGAGCTCGATCGACTGCTCGACGAGAACGACGAGAATCTGCAGGATCCGTATGTCAAGATCATGCTTCCGTTCCTCAACGACGCGGCTTCCGAGCTGCAGAGGCTCAACGACCAGGTGCAGTTTGCCGAACGCGTGTACAACGAAGCGCTCAAGTACTTTGGCGAAGGGCCTGATCCCAAGAAGCGTGGACTGGGCCAGCTGGCCAACCAGACGATGCGCACCGAGGACTTTTTCGGCATCTTCAAGGAGTTCTTGGCGGCGTACAAGAAGGTCAAGGTGGATAATGTGAGGATCGGCGAGCAGAGGGCGATGGAGGCCAAGAGGAGGGCGGCGGCGGAAGAGCGGGAGAAGGAGAGGCAGGAGGCGCTGGCGAGGAAGGAGGCAGGCGTGGATGACAGTGCGGTGCTCGAGACGCTGTTGGGATCGTTGCGAAGTGGCGGGGGTGGGCCGAACAAGCAGAGGAGGAAGGCGAGGGAGAGGAGGCAGACGAATGCATCAGCAGCTGCGGCAGCAGCAGCAGCAGGATCGACAGCGGGAAGCGCAGGGGCCGGCGGGTCAGAGGACTCGGGTGCTGCAGCTGGCAGCGTGTTGATGGGTGCGCAAGGAAGTCCGTCGGACGTAGCGGCGGCAATGCTGGCCAAGCTGCAGGGTGGACAAGAGGGAGGAGCTGCAGCAGCAGCAGGCGACCAGCCAGCCTCATCCAGCGCGAGTGCGTTCAGAACCACGCGCAGGAGGGATCGTCGTTCGGGTCGAGATGCACCGCAGCCACCTGGTTCGACACTGGCCAGAGACGCGGCGTCCGGAGAGGTGGCGAGCCCGACGATGACGATCGACTCATCTCCGGCTCTGTCGCAGCAGGCTTCGTCGACGACGCACACGCCCTCCGCGTCGATCTCGGTCTCGTCCTCGGGTATGAGGGTGTTGGGCGATACCACGGTGGGCGATGCCACGCTCATGCCGTCTTCGTCGAGTCGAAGCAACCACATCGAGGCGGGTCAGTCGGTTCTTGGACAATCACAGGCAGGAGTCAGCCAAGATACACATGCAGCACATGAAACGGTGGAAGAAGAGGGTGCCGAGGATGAGGAGGACGACGAGGGGTCTGAATTTGAAGATGCTCTGGCTGCGCCTCGCAAATCCAATGTCGGGGCGGGAGGAGGGGGGGCAGGCTCGGATCTGGAATGGTTTGATCCGGATCTATCTGGTTTCTCGGCTGCTGGGCAGAGCATCAAGTCGAACAAGGAATAGGCTGCTGTCGTTTCCGTGTAATAGTATTCGTCGTCGAAAGAGTCTTTGCGTGACTAGGAACGAGTGTCCGTGTTGGTCTTGGAAGCGCATGCACCGTCGTATCGATTGAGGACTATGAGGGTTTCGGGTTGTCTTCTGTCGGTCAAAGTGGAGGACGGGCGAGAAATGGCCGAGTTCCGATTCGAAGATTTTCGGATGACGATTGGATTCGTGAATCATGAGCGAGCTCCCTTTGCTTCTGCCACTATCACATACATTGTCGTCGATTCCGTTCGCACGATTAGTATCGCTAGCAAACGTGGGCATGCGCACATCAGCGAGGTCGCTCGCACGACTTGTCGGCCGCGACAATGCTACGAGTCGATGCAGAGCGAATGCGACCGCGACGGTGGCGAAACCTGCCATTGTACAACGCGGATGTTTTGCAACGGTAGCGGCGCAAGCAGCCGACTCGAAGGGCAAGGCAAAGCAGGAGGCGCAGGAACAAGGACATGCTGTACTGCAAGCAAAGCGAGGCGTTCCGTTGACCGTGGCGTGGTGTCGATCCGGTCTTCAGCAGCAATCATCATCGTGGGCTCAACGCAGCGGAACGACAGTTGAGACATCTGCTAGGTTCTATCACATTCACACGTTGCACACATCTGCAACAACACACAACGCACCTCGCTCTTCAGGCATAGGCACCCCATCACCGTCCTCCTCATCGACACTACCGCCTCCACCACCTACCGCTTCTTCAAATACACCAGCCTCGCTCGCGGGCCTAGGCACAACCCAACTCTCCCCGGACATCATGCTCCGCTGCACCATCTTTGACTCAACCGGTTCAGCCACTTCTACATCCGGCGTGTTCAAAAAGTCCCGCCTCTGCTCCGATCACGGTCTCGAACCACGCGATCTCCGCAAGATCGATTCTCGCGTCCCCAACTTGGTCCCCACCATCCTCGCGCGAAGAGGCGGCATCCTCGTCAACATCCTCCACATTCGAGCCATGATCAAGAGGGACAAAGTTTTGCTCTTCGACAGCTACGGGAGCACCGACAGTCAGCTACACTCGGCATTCGTGTACAACCTCCAGCACAACTTGAGACCTCTTCACCATCAGCCTCAACATCACGGCAGTGGCGGCAGCAGCAGCAGCTCTTCAGCGGCCGGATCGGGTGGTTTGGCGTACGAGTTCAGAGCGCTGGAGAGCATCCTGGTTTCCGTCCTGGATGCATTGCGGATCGAGCTGGGTGTGGTGAGGGGGTGGACGAGTGGAGTGTTGGAACAATTGGATGACGATGTGGATCGGGAAAAGTTGAGGACGCTGTTGCAAGTGTCGAGAAAGTTGAACGCGTTCTTGAGCAGAAGCAAAGCGGTCAAGAACGCGGTGGTGGAAGTGTTGGAGAACGAAGAGGATATGCAGTTGATGTACCTTTCCGCCGCTCCGCCCAGTAACAACGCCAACAACTCGTCATCAACCTCGACCACTTCAACATCCTCCGCCCTCTCAAATGCCTCATCTTCCAACAACAGCGACAACGCGGCAGAGACGAACGATTCCCAACCCATGGACGAACTAGAGCTTCTGCTGGAATCCTTCGACAAGCAGGTGGAAGAAGTCGTCGCTGAAACCACCCAGCTGCACTCGGATATCACCAACACGCAAGAAGTCGTGGAGCTCATCCTCGACAACAACCGAAACAAGCTGCTCGCACTCGATCTGAAAACCAGCATCGCGACCATGGGCATCTCCGCGGGCACACTGTGGGCCGGACTGTTCGGGATGAATTTGAAGAGCCATATGGAGGAGCTGGATTGGGCGTTTGCGGTGGTGAGCGGGGTGGCGTTTGGTGCGGTGGTGTTGACGGCCGGGGTGGGGTTGAGGAGGTTGGAGAGGTTGAGGAAGGTTGGATTGGGAATGAGGGGCAAGATCGAGGATAGGAACAAGGGTGGGTGGTTGGAGAGGTTGGGTGCGAGGAGGAGGAAGAAGCTGGAGGGGTCGGCGGGAGGAGGTGTGATGAATGTCGGTGGCGTGCATGCACCGATGGGTTATCAGCCTGCGTTTGCGGGCGTGTATGGTGGATATCCGATGCAACCGCATTTCGCGCCAGGGCCGGCTGGCAACGGTTTCGGTGCCCAACCCAACTTTTCGCCACATGGAGAACCGCAGCAGCAGCAGGCTTCGTCGTGGTTGCCACACGGCGTCCACCCTTTCCCTCCAGAACCTGTCGTCGACACACCGTCGAACACCAACCCGAGCCGTCAACCCGTGTCGTCCACAGCGACGGCGAAAGGTTCGCAGCAAGCAGCAGAAGAGGTGGCCGAGGCATCGGCTGCATCGGCCGCAGGTGGGTCGCTGGGTATGGGTTTGGGATCCAAATGGGATTCTGCCGGAGGTAATGGAGTGGGTAAGAAGCGACGTGGCAAGACGTAATCTCAAGGAGATCGTGGTCATTTGCGACGAAAAACACTCTATAGAACATTGACACCTCTCATAACATTGCTTTGAAAGCATCGCTATATGACAGAGTGACAGAGTGACTGAGGCACGAAGTAAGCACTCGACTCGCTTTTGCGACAGCGGGGAAAACCTCGACGCCAATCAGATCTTGATCGGACCATCGTTGGGGCAACTGATGTAATCCACCTTTGTGATTCCATCCTTACCGGCCACCAGCACATCCGCACATCCCGGATGACCCTGCTGATACCCCGCCCACACTGTGATCGTATCTCCGCCACGTGTCACCACCTGTGCTCGGGTGGTGCTGTCCCACACGACAAGTACGAACTGCGAATCGTTGTCCGGGTTGGGAAACACAGAGTAGGTGCCCTGTGTGGGTAGCTGTTGCGTGACGGGTCCGCTGGAGGAGTCGAAGCATTGGTGGACCGAGTTGGCAGGGTACGGCGTCGAGGACGGAGGGGAGGTGCAGAAGAGCGAGTAGGAGTAGAAGAGGTTCATGCCGGGAGGTGTCGGCCCGGCAATGGTGAGGGGCAGAAGGAGGAGGAGCGGGATGAAGAGGAGTGAGAGGCAGCGCATGGTTTGAAAAATGTGTTGAGGAGATGGTAGATGAGAGCAGAAAGGTGTTCAGCGAAGATTGGATTGGTTGGAAGAGAAGGAGGATGGAGAGAGGACAGGTTCAGAGGATTTATATGACCGTCCGGAGAAGCACCGCCGAAGATGTACGCTGAGTTGGAAGCTAATGACTCGGACCGCAGTGGAAGCTGTCGGACCACTGCTTACTCTGGTGGGTGTCATGAGCGATGGCGTCGCTGAGCAAATTACACCGCATTGCAGCTCGCCGTTATCGAGCCTCCGTTGCATTACATTAGCGGTGGCGAGAGAGTTCAAATGAAGTTGGGTCCAGCACCGACTTATTAACGGAAGTCGCATCCGGCGTTGAATGAACGAATGCCTCGCATTTCATGCCCACCGAAGGGGACCGTTGCGACGGGATTTCGCCTGCGAACGGGAACGCTGCTCCATTCGCCCCACAGCTCCGCCCGTTCCGTCTTCTTGCTAGCAAATTGAGCGCAAGCAGTCCCACCAGCGAATGTTTCACACGAGAGGATCGGTTGTAAACAATGTGATCGTATTCAACAAGAACATGATGTTGGCATGCATAGCGACGACAACAAGGATGGTTGAAAACTACAGCAAAAGAAACGCGGAGATTCACGACGAGAGGCCATGCCTGGTGTGAAGATTTGAGCCACGCAACGCATCTCGACCGATCAATTGGATCGCGCTTCTCACCGCTCCGCCTCGTCCGTCAACCCCTTCCCACACAGCGTCTGACTTACGCGTGAGGGTTCCAGGGAAGCTGCATCGGACCATATTCAGGGTAACTGACAGCATCGTACAGCACGTAACCAGTCTGGTCCTTCACGTTGACATAAGGAGCTGCTGGTTCGTCGTTCAGCTTTCCCCACGACTGCGTGATAGTGTACCCCTTCTCCGTCTTGACAGTGGCGACTGTGTCTCTGCTCCAGAGTGCCACCGCAAATTGGGATGGGTTCTTGTCGGAAAAGACCGAGTAGGATCCGGGTCCAGGCAGTTGCTGGGTCACGCCTCCGGCGCCGGAGTCGTAGCACTGGTAGATGGTTCCATCCGGGAATCCACCGAGACCGCCGCAGAAGGTGGTGTAGTTCATGAAGAGGTGCAGACCAGCGGGGGCGGGATCGGCGTGGACCGAGTTGATCGAGTTGACAAGGAAGAGAGAGAGAGACACGAGGGTGGTGAGAATGAAGTACATGATGGGCAGTTTGAACACTGTGTGTGCGTGTGTGTGGAAGAGAGGGAGGGATCGTTGACTGGAAGGAATTGAAGATGTCGAGAAAGGGGGGCTTAGGCTACGACTGAGGGTTGATATATGCGCTCAGAAACGCGGGTCCCCTCGAAGAACAGACGATGGATCTAGGCACTTCGAGTATCCGCAATGGCGGTGCTTTGTTGGTGGTCCCTCGGCCGCTTCATCAAGCGGTGGGCGTTTGCTCAACGCTCGTTTGGGCACCACGAGCATTTGCAGTGGCGGTGCGTTTCGGTGGCACACTTCCCCCTTCATCAAACGATGGGCCTTTCTTCAACAAACAAAAAACGCTCCGACGCAAGTGTCACAATACTCACTCGATGGTGTCCAAGCATACAATCCAACGCCCCTTACAAATAAGATCGCCATTCCACAAGGACCTCCCTAGAAGTTTTTCATAAAGACACCCATAAAGTCTCATCGTTTGTGATCTCGTCGCGCCGATCTGAGCGGACAGGTTCATCTTACTGTACTGTACCCGTCGAGGTTCATCATGTCAATTCAGAAATGGACGCACTAGCCAACAGGTGAAGGCGAAATGCTTGTCATTGCATTTGAATTCACGAAGTACAACAGGAGCCACTGCCTTCGATGCAGATGGTGAGACACTCTCCGCCAGCTTGACATGCCTATGCAGAATGACACTCTCTCATCGCAAAACGACCCCACACCTTCCCTTAGCGCTAACATCAACCCAAACCACCTTGAGCTTCGAGGACCAACTTGACCGTCACTCCTAATGGGGGCCGCCATCAGATCCACTGCTAGGTGGGCCGTAATCGGGTCCCCCATCCTGATTTCCCCCAGGAATCACGACCATACTGTCGGTCGGACAAATATCACCCATCGACATACCTTCATCTCCGTCGATGTCGTACCAAACGCAACCATTTCCAAAGTCATTGTCCGGTTGCACATCGATCTTGGTATGCTCCGTCTTAACGGTTGCCTTGGAATCCTTATTCCAGAGGACGATGGCAAACTTGGTTTTGTCAACGTCGTTAATATAGACAGAGACAGAGCCCGTGGAATCGATAACGTCGGCTTTGGATCCGGTGTTAGCGCCGACGCAAAGGTGGTACGTATGATCGGGGAATTTGGCATGGGGATCAGAGCAGAAGGTCTTCCAGCCGTAGAAGAGGTCGAGACCGGCAGGTGCTATGGCGGGTCTAGCGATGGAAGGTGCTACGGAAAGCGCTGCGAAGAGGAGCAAAGACAAACGCGTCGTTTTGAGTGTAGGAACGATGTGTGGAAAGAAGTAGGCCTGGGACAGCGAGTAATTCGTGATGGTGCTGGCGGTATGTGTGAGCGGCACATTGACGGTCTTATATCGAACCCGCAAACAGAGGCCCGACGTTTACCCGGCACGGACGTGATTGCTGGTGGGGAAACAAAGTGCCTGTGGGTCCCTGGGCGTGAAGATTGTTGGTTCCTCTACACTCCATTGACATCGGCGTTGGAGGGCCCACACACGGTTCGCCACCGATCGCTCGACCATCGATGCAACTGCTATACGCGCCGTATCAACCTCCCACCCGCTGGTCCCGCAAGAGAGAAGCAGCTCGCTCTCCCTCTCAGCCGCGAAATGAAAAGGGGCGGAAGAGACGAAACGTGGGAACCATAGTCACCGTCTTTTTCAACGTCGTCATTGGTGGCCGAACAAAGTCCGTGACAGCGAGTGGCCTCATCCGTAGCACATTCCGCCTGGCGCGCGTGGGTTCAGCTCCACAGGTGAGACGTTCCTCGCCACCAGGGCGATTTCGAGTCCTCACCTCATTTCGTGTCTGCTCATACCCACCTCTGCACCTTTACGATCACACTGATCGAAGCGGAAAAGTTTTTTTTATTGATGGTCATCGCCTCTGCGACGTTGGTTCGTTGATCACATGTCAAGTTCCAGCGCAAATCAGCCTGATCTCCCCCTCACAGCATTCAGATCCTCTGTCCAAGCTCCCTCTTTCCCCGTCTTCACGGGATCTTGACCCTCGGCTCCGTATAACAAGTGCGGCGCACCTTTGGTCCCACCCACTTGCCGTCCTTCAGATCGGTGACGTACCACTCGGCACACCCAGGCTGCGCCAACTGGCTTCCCGCATACATGGTGAACAAGTAGTTCTTCGTCTGAACCTGACTATTAAAGGTCGGGTCCCACAGAACGATGACAAATTGCGAGTTGTTGGATGGGTTGGAAAAGACAGAGTAGAGACCGGGAGCGTCGAGCTGCTGAACGACGGGTCCGTCGGCAGAATCGACGCAGATATGCAAGTAGTGGATCGAGGGACCGCTGGTGGGAGGAGAGTTGCAGAATGTGTCGTAGTTGTAGAAGAGGTTCAGGCCGGGTGATGCGGAGGAGGCGGAGACAGATTTGAAGAGAAGCAGGGAGATGCTGGAGAGGAGGAGAGCAAGGAGATTCATGGTTTTTTTCTTGACAGAGCAGCGATGAATGGACCTCTGTGGAGAATGATGGTGCGAACGGGAAGGATGAGAGAGGGACACGACCAGTTTATATCTGTTCTAATGCCCAGGCGGTGCCATGCTTCGAAGTCAACGAGCGACCACTAAAGTCCGGCTGTACCCTCTGGATGGCTCAAGGGCACATGTGCTTTGCTGGCGGAATCACCCACGAGATGCCGAATTGCAACCTCCGCCCGTGGGAGGAAGCAATGTCGAGCTGCGTTGCGAAGCGTGCAGTCAAAGATCAAGTGTCCCCCAGATGCGGTAGTTTGGCGTCAACCCACCTGAACTACCTTTCATCAGACGCCCGCCGTAGCGTCGGTTCGGATCTCTGTAGCTAGGTGTGTCGAACCGCTGCCGACAATCACACGTTCCCCGAGACATCCAAATTCTAAACCAGAACCGTCAAAATGGCAGCTGTCATTTCTCATGCCGACTCCATGGCCAACTTACGAACCCAGCGCTTGACGATACAGATCCCTGCCGACAACCCGCTCCAACCCACCCAGCCTGTCCCTCAACCACCGCCGCACCATCTCCACATCCCTGCCCGCCACCCTCACCACCCTCACCCCTTCCTCCACGCTGCTCAAGCTCCACAACACCTCCTCTTCCCTCAGCGTCGTCGTCGGTCTCTGCTGGATCTTTTCAAACTCGCTCTCCAACCGCACGCCTACCTCCTCCGCATCAATCCCAGCCAGGATCAGCGTAGCGTAGCAACCGAATGGATGGTTTCTCCGCGCCAACTCTGTGAATTTTTGCCCGCTGATCGGATCCACGAAGAACTCGTTCTCCGATTGCGACAGCAGGATCGTATCTCGAGCGACGACGGTTCCCGCGATGCGCAGTTCGTTCCTCGAGCGGTACGAGGCGAACTCCCATAGCTCGGCGGATCGCGGTGGTATGCTGTAGTCTTTGGCTGTTGCGTGCTGTGCGGTGGACGAAGACGAGTGGGAATCGAGATGATCCAGTCGTTTGGTTTGGGATGGTGGTGGGGGCACGGCGGTTCGTCCCGGTGTGATCCAGTCGAGAACGATGCAGGAGGAGGTGGAAGGGTGCCGTAGATCGAACCGTTGGATTTGGTCGTAGCGTGCGTTTGCGAAGCACGTCACAGGATCGGGAAAAAGCACCAACGTCGAATTGGGTCGGATGAGGAATCGAAAGTTCTGCCTTGTCGCAATCTTCACCTCCTCCCCTTGAGCGATTCGACGGTTGGAAGTGAAGCTCGCCGTACTCACTCCCCGCGTAGGCCGACTAACCCTCGTCTTGAACACCTTGGTACTTCCCTGCGTCAACACCATCAAACAGCATCCCATCCCCACATCCAC
The DNA here is from genome assembly GCF_000403515.1 of Pseudozyma hubeiensis SY62. Taxonomy (NCBI): domain Eukaryota; kingdom Fungi; phylum Basidiomycota; class Ustilaginomycetes; order Ustilaginales; family Ustilaginaceae; genus Pseudozyma; species Pseudozyma hubeiensis. Next base: position 168,986 of record NW_012133835.1, read on the forward strand.
ATCCAGCTCCACACTGTCGCCCGAAACCAACCCCCCACCATACCCCACCACATACATCGCATTCACCACCTTTCCCCCCGCTCTTCCTTCGCTTTGACGTTCTTGCTCCGAGGAAACCTCGCGGATCATGGTTGTGGTTTGACGCGTAGCGTTCCTGGAACTGACCACGGGCGACATGAGTTTCAACGGAAAAGTAAAAGAGAGATGTGTAAACACTCCTCGTCCCGACTTTGCACAACGCAGAACGGCCAGACCCTCACCGTTGAAGTTGCTGTCATTTCCCCCGTCTTCCTCTACGCTCTGCGTGGCGTCTTGCTGGACGTTCTTGTAGATCTTCTTGAGCGTCGGTTTGCTTTTAAATTCTTCCAACTGGACACCTCCACCACTGGGCTCGATCCCGGAAGCGATCGAATTGGTAGCATCGGAGGAAGTGGTGGAGGAGCGGATTCGTTGTTGACGTTTTTCCAGATCGTGCGCCCACATGGCAGCACCGATGCGGTTCGAGATGGAAAAGATCAGTCCGATGAGTGGGATGCGTTCCATGAGCGCAGCTACGAACCCGAATGATCGGTAGGCGTGCTGTCGTTCGGTGATCCACAGTTCGATCTGAAAGGGCGACATTCGTTTGGCTTCGAAAAAGCTCTGGTGGAGCAACCGACCGTAGGTGAGCGAACGAAGCGCTGCACCCAACGCCATTCCGAATAGCGGAACGAAGTCCATCGGCAACAAAAACACTTCTCCGCGCAAAGTTTTTCCCCAAGAGTCAGCGCAGTTCTCTCTCGAAGAGACGTTGGAGTGGTTGGAAGGGACTCACCTTTGAGAATGACGAACCTCACCAGAGGGGAAGCTAGCTTGAGGTACCAAGCTTGCTTCTTGGCGTCTTTGATCGCCTTTTCCGTCGGAGGGTTCTTGAACTCCTCGACGTATTCTGTCCACCAATCCGCCGCTTTCCCCCTCGACCTAACCGTTTGAACGTACGCCGTATTCCTGCATTCCCTCAACTTCCTCCGCAACCAAAACTCCATTATCGCATGAACCTGACCGATCACGAACATGAATGTCGCAAAAGCTGTACCCCCCATAGAACCAATAAATCAGTACTTTCTTCTTCTTCTTCAGGGGAGGGTGGGAAGGGACTTACTCTGTAAACTCGGTATCGGAATACGAAACGGCAGGCTATCATCCGTCACATCTGCCGTCTCTACCACTCTTCCATACACCGCGTTGAAGCCCGTCACGGAAGCAGACGCCGACATGAAGTAGTACACGAACAGTCGCTGGAAGGGCCACGTGAGGACGCCCCAGACGCCCGCGACGACAAGAGCCTGCTTAGCGGCGTGCGAGCATTTCTCCCACATGGGCTTCCATAGCGCCGGATCGTGAGCCAAGCGGTACGCTCCAACGATGCAGTACAGCGGTGGGAAGGTGAGCGTCTCTTGCGGCATCGTACCCGATATCCCGCGCCGGTGGAGAGCGATGAGAGGATCGAGAGAGGTTGGCGAAGAAGGTGGAAGCAAGTGACATAGCTTGTGGAGGAGAAAAGAAAAATTAAATCAAGTGGTCCAAGCGCACGCACACACTAGCTTCGAAATGCACAACCGTGGGTCACACCGAGCCCTTCTCATCTCGTCGCAATCAACTCGCTCTCTGCCAGAAGAACCAACCTAAGTCCTGAATCATTCATGATTGTCGAACGACCCCAACATTCGGAACCACCGTCCAAGCTGACCCGTTTCGGAAATGCATGCCGAATTCGAGCACTCACCTCTCACTCAGATCTCACACACACTGTAAAGTCGCATGAAAGATTACTGCATAGCTATGTTACATATCGGTTTTGCTTAGACTTAGAGCTTCTCGGCGATCATCTGCTCCATAGTAGCGCCGTCCTTGGCGAAACCAGCGATACCCTCGGCGAGCTTGGTGTTGGCCATGGGGTCCTTGGCGAGGTCGAGCAGGAAGGCGGCCTGGTCGTTGATGTACGACACCTTGGGGATGGCCTCTGCGCTCTTTGCGTTGTCGACGGAAAGCTTCTGCTCGACGGGGCCCTCCTTGTTCTTGAGCTCCTCGAGCAGCTTGGGCGAGATGGTGAGGAAGTCGCAACCGGCGAGCTCGAGGATCTCGCCGATGTTGCGGAACGAGGCGCCCATGACGATGGTCTTGTAGCCATGCTGGCGGTAGTAGGTGTAGATGCGCTGAACGGAAAGAACACCGGGGTCCTCGTGCGAGGCGTACTCCTTGCCCTCGGCCTTCTTGTAGTAGTCGAGGATACGGCCGACGAAGGGCGAGATGAGGGTGACGTTGGCCTCGGCACAGGCGACGGCCTGGTTGAAACCGAAGAGGAGCGTCAAGTTGCAGTGGATGTTGTGCTGCGACTCGAGCTCGCGGGCGGCCTGGATACCTTCCCAGGTCGAGGCGATCTTGATGAGGACGCGCTCGCGCTTGACGCCGAGCGACTCGTAGAGGGCGATGAGGTGCTTGGCCTTCTCGATGGTGGCCTCCTTGTTGAACGAGAGACGAGCGTCGACCTCGGTCGAGACACGGCCGGGGATGATCTTGAGGATCTCGACACCGAAAGCAACCAGGAGGCGGTCGGTGGCAAGGTCGAGCTGCTTGGCCTTGTCCGAGGTCTGCTCCTTGGCGTACTTGACGGCAACGTCGATCAGACGGGCGTACTTCTCCTGCTTGACGGCAGCAAGGATGAGCGACTGTTTTGGCGGGGAGAGCAGAGCAAGAACAAGGAGCAAACGGTCAGTATCGCTATTCGGCTTTCGGCGATCGCTTTCTCGGTGCAGATGCAAGTGCCTGGCACTAGATGCAGAAAGAGGCAAAATTTCTGGAATGGAAGGACTTCCTCGACAACTGCGACCTGGCCTCGACTGCGCCTACATTGCATCGTGTTGCAGACAGCGGGAACTTACAGGGTTGGTGGTAGCATCCTGGGGCTTGTAAGCGTCGATGGACTCGAAGTCACCCGAGTCGGAGACGACGGCAGTGTACTGCTTAAGGGAGTCGAGAGCGGAAGACATTTTGTGTATAGAAAGAGACACGCTGGGGAAAGTGTGTGCAAGTGGCGGGGTTTTTTGGTGGTGAGAAGGAAAGATGACAGAATCCGAGCCGAGTCGGATATCTTATACGATGGCTCAGTTTCCCAGGGTTTTGCGATTTGGGTGTGGATGTCGATGTTGCGTTGCCTCGGAGCGCGCAATGAGGCGGATCCAAGCGCACCCTGGCAGTCAAGCGAGTGAGCACGAGAAGAAGCACCCGCCGATGCGCTGGACAATGTGCCGCTGATCTGGCAAAGATTAACACGTTTGATTGCGAGCGGCACCTGCGCCCGGGCCACGGTCCGAAGCTTGGAATTTTTGAACCTGGCCTAGAGAGAGGGCAGCAGCATCAGCAGCTGAAGCAGCAGCGCGTCATCGGAAATTCCAACACTTTCGGAGATCATCCGTCAACTGGGGACACACTACTATAACACTGGCAGCAAGGATCAGCATCGGGATCAGAAGAAGTTCGAAACGGCAGGAAAACCTCACATCGTCATCTTGACCTTCAAGTTTTGAATTTCGGCCTAAAATCCGCCACCGCCCTTGAGTTTCTCAGTCACATTGTTCGGAACTGTTTCAATGGGGTTGGTTGGAAGGTGGAAGAGCCTGCCGATCCTGACACAGTGCAACACAGCCAGCTTGAAAACAGGGCCGAGAGAGAGCGGCGCCACAGCAAAACTGGAGATGTGCGATTGATGTCGATCTTGCGGCGGCTAGCTAGTGCTGTACAGCAAACCACATTGTCCCTTCTATGTCGATCGGCTGCTGTTTCCCTTCACAGCTAAGATCGCTGTTTGCTTCAATGAGCACAGCGCCAAGCTCGTTACTGTTCTTGATGTCTGACTTGCATCGGTGCCATGTCGGTCTTTGCAAGCCGCAGCAATCACAGCATTGACCGAAGGGCGGACAGGACCAATGACAGCAAAGTCTGCTGCACAACGTGTTGCACGATATCGTCACAACTGCTGCTCGATGGTCCGGAAACCAGACCCGATTACGACCCCGTTCTTGGTGGCAGGAGGTTTTTTTTTTTTTTTCCACGCAGCGAGTTTTGCGGGCACAGCACACGCGAGGCAGATCGATCACGACATCATCTTGCATGTTCCACTTTTCCTTCTTGAACACTCGTCGGCGAGGTGCGCCTCTCTGATTCTTTGAGTTTTCGGGAGTTGAGCTGCGAGCTGTCTTCTCAGGAACCGTGGCGAAACACGATAGCAAGCTTTGTCGGGTCTTGCCGAAGCGGTACCGTACAACGCTAGCGGCTGGCAGACCTGCTGTACACACCGGCAACGTGATCTCACTCCCGATGTAGTCTTGCTAATGCGTCCCGATCATACGCCCTGCGTCTGATGGTGACGATCCCACAGTTTACCTATGTTGCTCTCTTCCGCGTCGCCACACCGGACACATCGATTATGCAGGACATCCTTACCGGCAAGTATCGAAGTGGGCGCACCGACCAAGGCGAAAGGGGGAATGTGCCCTCGTCCAGATCACCGATTCAACTTGAACCGAGATGGCCGGTTGCGTGTTGTTCTCTGGTGGACCCTTGCCGCAAATCCTCTAACTTTGCCGGTGCGCCTTTACACAGTCTCTTTGATCGCTTGATACCGCTTACCGGCATGTCCAAAGACGTCCACGTTCGGCAATCTCAGCACACGATCAGCTTTGCAGGACGAAGATCAGGGATACAATTACACGTGGCTAGTCGAATGAAGAAGCAATGAATGGTATACAGATGCAAGCGAGCGCAACAGGTGACAATGACAAGATGCAGAGGTCGAGGTCGTGATCTACATTTCGCCGCATTCTGTGTTCAACAAGCAAAGCAAAGAAGAGGATGTCAGTGAACTGGCCAACGAGGTCTGCCGTGGGTATAAACTTATGCAACACTTACGAGTCACTCTAACCGCCATCTTCGGACGGTTATTTGCTCCCGTAGGAACGTTCTCCATCTTTCTCAACGTCAACAGACCATCGACCACCTTGCCAAACACGACGTGCTTTCCGTCCAAGAACGGACACGGTTGAGCCGTGATGAAGAACTGACATCCGTTCGTTGCCGGTCCCGAATTCGCCATGCTCAGAAGCCCTGCCTGGTCGTGTTTCAACGTGAAGTTTTCGTCTTCAAACTTGTCGCCGTAGATGGAGCGAGATCCGGTTCCGTCGGCGTGGAGGAAATCGCCCCCTTGACACATAAAGTCCTTGATGATGCGGTGGAAGATCGAGTTCTTGTAACCTTCGGGAACGTGGTTGGGTCGGAACTCTCCGGTGCACAGCTGACGGAAGTTCTCGGAGGTGCGAGGGACGATGTCGGAGAAGAGCTCGAATTTGAGACGGCCAGCAGGGGTGTCGCCGATCGAGATGTCCATGAAGACGATGGGTCGACCGTTGGTGCCTGCACCGGGCACGACAGCCGTTGTAGAAGCCGATGCTGTGTTCGAAGACGACGACATTTCTGCGGCTTTTCACGGTCTCAAACGCCTCTTCGCAGCGGCAACAGACGGAACAGCAGCAGGGTTGTTGTGACGATGCCGCAAGAAGAAAGCTTCTCGAGAGCATGCGGTGGAGGACAGCTTTGCGATTTTTTCGGACTTCGGCCATCGCTCGAATCGGCAGATCTTGCGAATCTTATCGGTGATTGATTTTTGATAACACGACACCCTCGGGCGAAAACCCCTCGGCTCGCACCGAAGAGAGAGAGAGAGGCAAAAAAAGAGAGAGAGAGCCTGTGTCGGTCCAAGCTGAACCATCTGGCAACCGAAGCTTCACCCTGGACCCTCGCGGCGAAAGTCGTCTAGGCGAGCGTCAAAGTAAGTTATGCTTCGAACATGGTGTTACACGACAGCAAGCATTCCTTTAGGTTCTTATCCCCTGGACGAGGTTGTGCCACGTTCTTGGGCCTAATGCAGTGGCGTGGGTGTTTCGTCTGCCAGCAAGCAGACTTGTCTCGGACCTGACTCTCATTGGCGCCTCGAACAGAATGTGTTAATGTGTCGTAGAGAGGAAAGCAGCTGCTGTCAAATGCCTCCTTGCTCAGGAGACTGACACGGAAAGGACATCTTGTAGGACATCCGCACATGCGCATTTCAACAGCAGCTGGCGGCGTCGATCTTGGCCTCTTCTCTCAATGATTGGAGCCAAACGACCCGAGCCTTGCCGTTGTCGTTGCCGTTTCTGCTGCTGCTGTCGACTCGAGCCGCCTGGTGGCAGGCCAAAGCACCTCGGATGCCTCAGTCTACACCCTACATGTGTCGACAGACGATCTCGAGCGGGACTGCAAAGGAACTTCGAGTCGGCCTGTGAGCCGCTAACGATGTGGAACCCAAACAGCCGCGCGTCACGCCGGGCTTTGAGGAGCCAGAGCGCAAGAGAAAATAATTTTCCACATCGATCTGCTCGAGATACTTTTTGGACCCTGACCGACCGAACCCTCTTCGATCCTTGTGAATGGAGAGCACTGCCTTTGAACGCCAAGATTGACTTGACCCGTTGTGCAAGACACGGAGCATAGCCGCCGAGATAGATTGGCGCACTCCTTGCGACAGTATGACTTCATTTGTATCTACATCGCCACAACACAGACGGCAGCATCTGCTGCGGGGAGCGTTAACGCTCGTTGGCAGACAGAAGCTGTGTTCGGTTGTGCGTTGGGCTTGAGAGCTTAGCTCCGGAGCGGGTTGTATCTGATGTCGAGAGTTCCGTCGTCTCTTGCTGCTGCCTGTATTTGAGGTCGAATCGAAACCCACCCGTTGCAAATTCGCTCAAAATCCGAGAAATCGTTGCCGCGAAAGTTGCGTCAGTTTGGCCGTCGTTTGGACAGACGACACCGACACCCTTGACCCTTGCTTTGACCCTGGTTGGACGCTGAATTATTTTTTATCGGTTGTGAACTGATGGGGCTCAGCTCGGCCTCGCCGCGATGGCTGCCTGCCTGCTTGCCTGCTTGCCTGCTTGCTTGCTTGCTTGCTGCACTTCGAATGGCGAGAAAAGGGAAAAAGAAAAATTTATCGAGTTGCAATTCGAGTGTGCCGCGCCTTGCCTCCGGTGAATGAGTGCGTGTACGTGTGTGAACTAAGTAGGTGAGTGGGACGGCGATTCCGAGCTTGCGGCGCAGCAGCTGACAGAGGCGACCATCGCTTCAAGTGAAAAAGTGTTTTCCCTCGACAACGCAGTGTGCTGCCCCACTTTTTTTTTCTCTTGCCGCTGCCTCGAGAGACGTTGCTTGCACCCTTGCCTCGCCTCGCCTCGCCGCGCCTGGCCTGCTTGGTCTGAGTGTGGGTCTGTCCATTTCTGCCTGTCTGCTGCCCTGCACCACTGCCCTGCCCCGCCTCCTCGTCGTTGCCCTCGGGCTCCCCCCTCCCCTCCCTCCTCAGCTTCGGACAGCCCGCCGCCATCGCCCCTCCTCTCATCCTCACCATCACCATCATCATCGCCTTTGTCGGCTTGTCTGTCCGTAGCGGGTGTCACAGCGGTATCGGACCATCCTCCGTGTCTCCTGCGCAAGACCTCCATCTCGAAACGCTCAGCCGCTCAGCCTCAACTCCTTTCGCCATCTCTTCTCTTTCCGCTGCAACGTGTCTGGCGTCGTCTACAGCCACTTTGGCACTCCAGACGTAGCTGTCTCAAGCTCAGCCCCGAGCCCTTTCATTACTTGTGTCTCCAGACCGACTCTGCGGTTGCCACCTCATAGACGCACGACACGCGAACACCACCTCGACTGTCATCTCCCACGACATCCATCCCTTAGGCTCCAGATAAGCTAACAACCAGATCACAGCTCCCATCGCCTTCTCATTCCTCCCTCGACCATAAACACAAACACCATGGCCGAAAACGTCACACATACCGAAGATGCCACATTAGAAGGCGGCAATCCTCCCAAGGAGCCAGGCGAAACACGCCCTGCTGCCGCTGCCACCGCCACCAAGCACAACGGTGCCGCTGCTGCCCCTGCCACCAAGTCATCTGCCATCCTCGCCAACTGCGAACCCAAGCCTCTCATGGCGACCCCTTACTCGGATCGCATTCAGGCCGCCATTCGCGATGGTAGCGTGCGCATCCCCACCGAGGAGCGCGAGATTCGCGCACGCGAACTCCTCGTCTTCTCCGACAGCGAGACCGAATCCAACCTCTCGCGTCCTCCATCGCCCGACCGCGACCGCTACCCCAAGCACCGTCTCAGCGGTCTCCAGAGCAAGGACCAGACCATCGTCAAGCATGGCCTCGAGGCCGAAGGTCCCGAGGGTCTCGCCGCGCGTCTCGAGCTGACGCGCGAGAACAGCCCCTACGACTTTCGCGCGCAGCTGGCTCCTCCCAGCTTTGCCCAGGCAGGTGGTCAGCTTGACGGTTCGGCCGCAAGCACCTCTCCGCCCTCGCTCGTCTCGTCGAGGCGTCCATCGGCCGGCACCGCAGCGCAGGCCAATGCCGCTGGCGCCGCTGCCGCGGCTGCAGGCGCCTCGCGCCCCTCGTCGCCTCCGCCGCGCGCCATGTCGCCCAGCAAGGCTCCTGCTTCCACCAAGATCAGCCACAGCACGCTCTCTGGTGGCACGAGTGCCACCTTCGCCACTTCGCCACGACCCCAGCCTCCCGTCGAGCCCACCCGCGTCCCATCCAGCAGCGGCGAACAAAAGGAAAAGCCCAAGGAGAAGGAGCCCAAGGGAATGTTCCGTCGCATGCTCTCCGGTGCCGGCGGCGGTCACTCTGACAAGGACAGATCCAACGCCGACGCGGCTGCTGCTGCCAGCAGCCCTAGCCGCGAGCGCCCGTCGCCTCGCACCGCAGCGAGCCAGCAGGGCAGCGGCTACATTTCTCCCATGCGTTCGCCCTCGCTCAGCCGAGGCTCGACGCCTCCCCTGAGCCCGCGCAACGAGACGGACGAGGCAGCGCTCGCTTCAGGCTACCAGGCTATGAACCTCACCAGCCCTCCGAGCAGTCAGCCTCCCAGCCGCAACGTCTCGATCAAGCGCAAGGACGGCAAGTCGGACAAGGACGCAAAGGACGGTGGTGCCAGCGAAGGGAGCCGCCTCACCGTAGCAGCGCTGCGCGACTGGGATGCCAAGGGCAAGCCCGAAAAGTCGAGCAAGAAGTCCGACAAGGGCAAGGACGGCGACGCCAAGTCGACCGCCAGCTCGACGCTGCGCGACATGATCATGGGCAGTGCACCCAAGCTTTCGCGACGTGGCTCCAACACCAGCCACGGCAACAAGTCGGACGGAGGCAGCAAAAAGGGCGGAAGCACTGCCGGCGGCGAGACCGCCAGCCTGCTCAAGAAGTACGGTGTCTGCGAGAAGGCCGCCATCGGCAAGGGCGCCACTGCGGTGGTTCGCCTAGCACACAAGTGGGATCGATCCACCGAGAAGCTGTACGCGGTCAAGGAGTTCCGTAAACGTCGCAAGAACGAGACGGAGAAGGAGTACGTCAAGAAGCTCACGTCCGAGTTCTGCATCTCTTCGACGCTGCACCACATCAACATTGTCGAGACGGTGGATCTGGTGCAGGACGAGAACCGACACTGGTGCGAGGTGATGGAGTACTGTCCCGGCGGCGACCTGTACGCGGCGATCAAGCGCGGTGGCATGTCGCAGGCCGAAGTTGAGTGTTCCTTCAAGCAGATCCTCAACGGCATTTTCTATCTGCATTCGATGGGTGTTGCGCACCGCGACATCAAGCCCGAGAATCTGCTGCTGGATGGACACGGCCACATCAAGATCACCGACTTTGGCGTCTCGGACGTGTTCCGCATGTGCTGGGAAAAGTCGACGCACTACTCGAAAGGTCTCTGCGGGTCCGAGCCGTACATTGCGCCGGAGCAGTTTGAGAAGAAGGAGTACGACGCGCGGCTCGTCGACGTGTGGGCGGCGGCGATCGTGTTCTACTGCATGCAGTTCCAGGAGCTTCCGTGGCGCGTGGCCAAGATGTCGGATCCGACGTTCAAGGAGTACGTGCAGTCGTACGCGACGAGCGCGGCGCCGTCGCCGCTGTCGAATCTGAGCCCGAGGGAGTGCAGGCCGCTGCTCAAGAAGATGCTGTGTCCGGATCCGAAGGCGAGGTGGACGATGGACGACGTGTTGAAGGATCCGTGGTTGATGTCGGTGCCCGTGTGTGAGGAGGGCAAGCAGAACGATCATACCCATTCGAGTGCTCCGAGCAATTCGTCCTGAGGTGACTTGGGGACGAAGCGCGGGGTGGTGGGGGGAGGCTCGAATCTTATCGTTGCGAAGTGTAGTGGGTGACTGAAATGGAACGAGGTTTGCATTGATGATGATGTGGAGAGCGGGAGTGAGTGAGTGAGTGAGTGAGTGAGTGAGTGACAAGCTGACGAGGGTCAGGGACTCAGTGATGTTCGGTCAGACGGAGTGAGAGACGGACTGATGCTAGAATTGCTTTTGATATGAGGGGAAATTACATGGTGTTGAACTATTGCTTTTGATTACCTATGAGTGTTGAACCCTGCCTTTTTTGTTTGTTGGCGGTTTATACAGCGTCGTCCCATACGCTCAGGGCGACATCCCTGCACAAGCCCAACTTTTTGAACTGGTCCTCGACGGTGATCTCGTTTCCATGGACGGTGGAGCTGAAGCCGCACTGTGGGCTGATGCCCAACTGCTTCTTCCCTCCCTTAACCTGTTCAGCTGCTTCCTGGATTTTCTGGATGAGGAGGTGTTTGTCTTCGAGTTTAGCAAACTTGCTGCTGACCAAACCGAGTACAACGATCTTGTTCTCGGGGAGGTGTTGGAGAGCGGTAAAGTCTTTGCCGGAACGGTGGTCTTCCCATTCGAGGAAGAAGGCGTTGACGTTGAGTTCTTGGAAGAGGACTTTGGCGATGGGGTTGTAGCCGTCTTCGGAACCTTGGGCGAAGAACTGCGAGCGGAAGTTTCCCTTGCAGAGGTGGATGGCAGCGACCATGTCGGTGGGTTTGGAGGCGAGGGAGGCGTTGATCAGACGGGCGTAGTGGTGGGGGAGGGTGGAGAGGTCTTCACCGCGCGACTCTGCTTGGGAACGCATCGTGGCATCGGTGAGGTAGGCCAGGTTGGTATCGTCCAACTGGATATACCTGCAACCTGCTTTGTACAGCGCATCGATCTCCGTTCGATACACCGCCGCAAGATCGCTGAAAAACTCCTCCAAATCAGGGTAGGCTTCCTTGCTGATAGCAGCACGTCCACCTCGGAAGTGACACATGGTCGGCGAAGGAATCGTAATCTTGATCCTCTTCACCGCATCCTCCGGAACCAAACTCCTCAAATACGTGAAATTGTCCACCTCGATATCGTGCGTATGCTTCAATTTCCCCGTGACACTCAAGGTGGGAGGCACACGACCTTCCTTCTGCTCGAGCGTGTTCTTGCTGATCGTGATACCGTCAATGTGCTTGAGGAAGTCGAGGTGGAAGTACTCGCGACGGAATTCTCCATCGGTGATTTCCTGGATGTTGTGTTTCAGCAGAGACTGGACGTGAGCGGCGATCTCGCGGTCCTCGATCTGACGCAAGTCGGAGGCGGAGATGGTGCCGGAAGCATGGTCAGCGCGGGCGGTGTGGATCGAAGCAGGGCGGAGGAAGGATCCAACGTGCGCGTGACGGAAGGGTGGGTTGACGTGCAGCGAAGACGGCGCTGAGCCGGTGGGCAGAGTGGTCGACGACATCTTCTGCGGCAAGTGCGTGTTGATGATGGTGGAAGTTGAAGAGGAAGAAGTTTGTGTCTACGGGAAGCTTGTACGAGGGGCGCACAGACGTTTATGCCTCGTCAAGGTTTTCGCCATTTGTGGCGTTGTCGCAGTCATATATACACACGACATCTTCTTCCTGCAGTGGATGCTGCATCCCAACGCAGTGCAGCTGACTGTTTCCTACGATTTTGTGGAGACACAACCCGGAACAGACGGCAACTCGAAGAGAATTACGCACGACAGCCTCCTTTTCCCCGTCCCAGCTACGATCTTTTCCCCTTCCCCACCCGATGCTGAATCGATCTTGTCCGATTTCTTCTCGGCGCAAATTCAATTGTGGGAGAGAGAGATTGCCGGTGCGAGGCAAAGTTGTCGAATTGTGCAATTCGCCGCCGCACACTTTTGGTTTCGCTGGTGTGCTGCATCGGCAATCTCTTTGCCCTGCACACCGACAAGTCGGACTAAGCGGTAGGTGTCGTCGTCGTTGTCGAGGTTCTACCGGCGATTTTGTCAACATGGGATCCTGAGGTGTGGATAGGATCAAACCCCGAAGTTCTCCCGACAGAACGGTGATAGAGGTGTGTTGGAGATGTGGGAGCGAACGAGCGAGCGCGGGGAGCTGGCCAACCGTCGGTGGAATTTCACACCGATCCCTTGTCGAAATGTGGGGGCGGATGCTGACAAGAGCAGGAGAGAAACGCACAGTCCGTGCTCGACCCCGTCCTCTGTCTTCTCGGTGATCTCTCTCCCTTCCAACCTTCAGTTTCTCGATATAAGACCATAACATTAGAATCTCGTCCCCTCTCTCTCTCTCTCTCTCTCTCTCTCTCTCTCTCTCTCTTTCTTTCCCTTCATCACGTTGTTCGCAAAACATGTCCTCTCTCTCGGCATCCAAGCTCTTCGACCTCACGGGAAAAGTGGCGCTGGTCACTGGCGGCGGTACGGGCTTGGGACTCACCGCCGCCCTCGCGCTCGCCTCCAACGGTGCTACCGTGTACATCTCCGGACGACGCAAGGAGAAACTCGACGAAGCGGTCAGCGAGTACTCTAACCAGGTTGGATCTGGAAAGCTCATCGCGTACGTTCCCCCGCTTTTCCCCTCCAGCATTGCCTTTTTTTCTTCTCTTTGTTTCGATCCGCTGATCCTTCCCTCTTTTTTTCCTTGCTACAGTGTTCAGGGAGACGTCTCTTCCAAAGAAGACCTCGCTTCGATCGCATCCACCATCGAAAAGGGAGTTGGTCAGCTCAACATCCTCGTCAACAACGCCGGTGTCGAAGGTCCCATGACCAAGTTCGACTCCTCCACCATCTCCACCGTCTCCGCCTCCACCCTCTCCTCCTCCCACCTCTCCTCCGAATCCTTCGCCGATTGGGACACCTTGTTCCGCATCAACACCTCCTCGATCTTCTTCTCCACCTTCACCTTCCTTCCCCTCCTCTCCTCCTCCTCCTCCCCCTCCTTCCCTTCTTCCATCATCAACATCACTTCCATCTCGGGTATCGTCAAAGTCTCCCAAAACCACTACGCATACAATGCTTCCAAAGCAGCTGCTAACCACTTGACCCAAATGCTAGCTCACGAGTTGAGGTTCAGAGCAGATGTCGGGGTTAGGGTCAATGCGATCGCTCCAGGTCTGTTCAGTAGCGAAATGACTAGTGGAGGGAAGAGCGAAAAGGGTAAGACGAGCAGTGAGGATGTTAAGGGTCATGAGAACCCAGCGGGTAGGGTGGGTAGTGAGGAGGAGTACGCTCAGGTTGTGCTTGTGTTGGCGAGCAATGGATTCATGACGGGACAGGTCGTGGCCGTCGATGGCGGGTTCGTGACGGCGGTTGCCGCCAACCGTTAGTTGCAGTAGAACCTCTAGAATGGAGAGGAATCGTAGAACGGAATGCACAGCTTTTCTTCACAATCTGACCTTACGAGCCCCCAACGACCGATGAACATTCACTCCAAACACCTCATTCATTGTGCCTAAACCAACATCACATTGAACACCCAACCCTCCGCATCACGCACGTCCACGCAACACCCTCTCAACATCGATCCTCCCACTCCGCAGCTGCTTCTCCAGCTCCACCAAATGAGCCTCGCCCTCGGCGCGCATCTCCCGCGCAGCCTCTTCCGCTTTCGCCTGCAGCCACTCGCCCACCGTCATCGTCCTCTGCGCAGCGTCGAGGTTCAGCGAGCTCAGTTGAGTAATGTTGGCGAGGGGAGTTCGGCCTGCAGCAGTCGACGAAATCATCGCGATGGACGACGATCGGGGTGCACCGCGAATGGTCGCTTGTGATCCAGCGTTCGGGAGGTCAGAGTGCACGTCCGAGTCCGCGTCGATGACGTCTTCGGCGGATGCGGCCGAGCTGGACTTGGTCGAGCCTCGCTTGGATGCAGATCTGGCGCTAAACCCCTTCGATGCGATCGATTCCAGCGCGTTGGACACCGATCGAGAAGAGCGATCGAGTGCTGGCTCCACGTCCGTTTCCGAGCTCATGGATGGGAACGCAACCGGACCACCTGGTGCGTCAACCTGATCGCTCGCTTTCTTTGCGGAAGCCTTGCGCGACTTCGTCCCGGATGAGGTCGTTTGGGTGGACGAGAGGCTTGCCGAGCTGCTCTTGGCCCCACGACCGCCGCGTCTCTTTGGCTCTTCCTCGGGCTCCACGCCCTCCTCTTCGACTGCCATCGTCACCTCCTCCTCCTCGTCTTCTTGATGTTCGATGATGGTGTTGTTCACCGGATCCTCCTCCATGGCAACTTCTGCCTCGGACTCTGGCTCTGGAGAGGCCTGTTTTGGGGTCGAAGCCTCCTGATCGAGCTTCTTCGACCTGGATCGACTCTTCTTTGGCTTGGCCGGTAGAATCGGGTCCGTCGCGGGCTCGAGGTGATCCCCGCTCGGTGCACTGGGCAAAGTGACGGGATCAGAGAGCGCCAATTCGCGCCGTTCGAGGTCCTCCTCGTCCGGCCTCCTCAGTTTGCGGTTGAGACCCTCGTCCGAAAGCAGGTTGATGGCTTTGGTGGCCCTTCTGCTCGCGGCTCGCGTCGGACGCGCTGATGATGATGATGATGATGATGTTGACGACGACACCTGGGCGGCCATACCGTTCCCCAACCCTGTTGCGCTCTTCTTTTTGCTAAGCACTTTGACCGGTTCCTCCACTGCTTCGTCCTCGTCCGCTGGCACAGTTGCAGGCTCTTGCTCTTCCTCTTCTGCGGCTTCAGAGTTTTCTTCCGCCTGCGCTTTTGCTGCGAGCTTTTGGGTGGATACACTGCGAGTCTTGCGACCTCCCTTCTTGACCGGCTCTGGTGCTTCCTCGATTGCCCGTTCGTCCGCCGTCGCGGCTGCGTCCGTTGCTGCATCCGTCGGTGACTCTTCCTCTTCTTCCTCGTGCTGTTTTGAGGCTGCGGCGGACTTCTTGCCTTTTGTCACTTTCGCGGATGCTTTGCGGTTCATTGCAGACACGGCGCGCTTGCCTCCCTTCTTCGCAGTAGTGACATCCGGGACGACCTCTTGAGCGACATCTTCCGCCGTGCCTTCATCCGCAGCTGCTGGCTCGGCAACAGCCTCGCGAAGCTCACAATTGAAGAACGCACAACCCGGAACGCGTCGTTGATGCTCGTGTACGGGGTCGTCCGACTTTTCCCATCCGCCCAACGATTTGTTGCAGTAGACGCACTTTGCATTGTCAGATTCCTCCTCGGTCGGGGTAAAGTAGAAGCCGGCTTCGGCGAGCTTCTTGCTGGTAGGCTTCCAGCCCTTCTTGCCGTCGTAGGGCCATTGCGAGCCGAACGACTCCTTTCGAGCCTGGATCATCTCTTTGCTGGTTGGCAGAAGTTGTGCCGTTTGCCAAATCCAGACGTTGGCATCCTCATCAAACACGGCGGTCTGTTGACTTCGAAAGATGCGCGACCAGCCGTTGTCCGGGAGAGCTTGCTCGAGACGTGACAGTGGATCGTCGTTGGCCTGCCAATCTGAAATCTGAACGCTTGGATACAGGAAATGCGAGACAGCGTCTGGCGTGTCTGATGTGGGTGAGTGGTAGAAGCCGTATTTGGCGAGCGTCTCCGGAGTGGGGATGCCCGATGTTTTGGCGCTTCGGCCCGTGACGGGATGGGGCCATTGGAGCGGTGATGTCGCCTTGGTGGACTGTCGCTTCTTGGCCGCAGACGCGGACGAGGAGGCGACGGCAAACGATGCCAGGCGCTCGTCTGTCGAAAACATGGCGATCTGTTGCTGTTCGAGAAGGCCGGTGTCGGGCGTGGTGCGCTGGAGTCGCGATCAAGCCGAACGGTCGGGGAAGCCCAAGTCGATGGTCGGAAGAGCGGCAACTCCGCGACAATCGCTAGTCCTGCAAAGGTGCTTGATCGGATTGGTACCGACAATGGAAAAGCTAACGAATGAGCCGAGCTGTTCGGATTGGTGAGTTAGAAGCGGTGGTGGTGAGGAATGGCTGAGCTTGAGGACTGAACCGCGTCTCGATACGATATTGAAAGACCAGTGTTACTTTCTCTCAGCTGAGACGCCATTTCCTTGACTTGGCAAAATGCGTATGCACCTTGAAGGGTTTAGACCCAAAAGTAACACTTCGCTGACCACGCTCAGTCACCAAACCACAAAGAGTGAGAGGCTCAAGTCCGGATGCACAGAGTGGACCTGCTGCGTCGGAATTTGCTGTTTTTTGGAGCGTGGGGCTGCTGCCACTTTCAGCACCCAAACGCGTCAGTCACGCACGTGATGCTTTGCAGACGGAAGCCAAAAGGCAGGAAAAGTGATGTTTTAGCCAGGACCGAATTTCTTCTGCATGTAAGATTGGAAAAGATTGTGACGCTAGGCAGAGCGCAGGCTGGCCAACTTAGCTTCCTTTGGCAGCGTGGGGGAGCATCAAGAAGACCCTGAATTTTGTTCCTACGCTTTGACCCGAGCTGGAGTCGGGGACATGGCAGAAGCTGCAGCTTCGTCCGCATGCTTTGTTGTTCACATCACATTGTGACCCGCTACCATCATCGCTCGACCGCTTATTGGCGAGCTGGCAGACCGCACCGAGGAAGAGGGCTTCTGCGTGTGACAGAGCACAAGGGCGTGGAAAGGCAAGAGCAATTCGGCGACGGGCCGACGTGCGATTCCCAACTCGGCGCATCCGACACTCACACGCGATTCGACTCCTCTTCCGCTTCACCAGCATCGCTTAAAGACATCTCTGTTAGCCTTCAAGGGAGAGCGCAGAAGGGCATTGACAGGACGGTCGGCCCGCTGCTGCTGCGGCAATGGATCTTACTCCGTCGGTGCGGCGCAAAACGGGCACAGTCACGTACGCTAAGCGCAATCGCACACCCGCAAGCAGCACACCCTCATCGCCAGCGGTCGCCGACAGATCCTTCCCTGTCAAAATCACTTCTACTTCCAGCACATCGTCAGATGACGAAGCCGGTCCATCGAATTCGCAGCTCAGGCATAAAGATGCTCGCGGTGGCTCGCCGTCATCGCAGACCATCAGAGCAAAGGATCTCAGCCCGAAAGATCGCAACGCGCTTCCTCCTACTTCGAACGACAGTGTCTCGCCGCTAGCTCGATCTGGCTCTACCAAGGGAGGCGCTCGATCCTCTGGCAAGACACTGTCCGCAGCCACTCCGACAGGTAGCACGTCGGCATCCAGGGCAGCGTTGACCTCAAAGTCTGCCTCTGCAGCGACGCCGGGCTTGTTTCCCAAACCGGGTTCCTCTTCAGCAGACCTCAGTTCTACCAAGTCGCTGCCACAGCGACCGGCAAGGGCCACTTCTCCCACCGCTAGCAGGTCACAGCGCTTACCCTTGAAGAGGAGCGCAAGCACGTCGCCTCGAAAGCTTGCATCGTCGGTGTCTCCCTCCAAAAGGCTCGCTCGTTCACGCACCCCCTCGCGTCCAGCGCAAGACCTCGCAAGCCTCTTTGACGCCATCGAGCCTACGCTACCTCAGCCTCGCAACCCCTTCGCTCGCAGCGAGAGCCAGCCGATCGTCCGTCTTCACCGTGATGATGCGGATGTCTCGCCCGACGCAGAGCCCGTCTTTGCACCCAGTCCTCTCGCATCCCCTACCCTGCCAGCATTGGAATTCGACCGTGCTGACGACCAGCTCGAGCGCAACGGCTCCGTCAGTCCTTCGAAAAGGCCAAGGATGGCGGATAGGATGGGCGTCAGAGCTGCTCGACCCACCAGATCCAAGGCGGATGAGATCGCAGAAGCCCTAACCAACTCTAGACGAGGATCGTTGCGCAGGATCGAAACGGCGCCGTCCGCACCGTCAGAGGCAGGCCACCCACCAGCTCTGCTCTCGGATGCAGCTCAGCGTCTCAGAGAGGAGGGATCCAGAAGCGCGCGTCGCTCCGAAGCTGGCTCCACTCTCGTCGACGACGCTTCGCAAGTTGACACCCAGTCTCAGGATGGCGCTCGCTCGGCGTCCGGCGCTCGGCGACTCGCCGGCATCAAGCAAGCTTCGTCTGGCAATGCCAAGCGTACGTACGGACTGCAGCGCAGCTTTCTGGCAGACCAGACCGAGGACAACCTCCTCAACGAAGCTGCGGTGACATCGAACTCCAACACAGAGTCTCGCAACATCGAAGACGAGATCGAAGCAGAACTCAAGGGAAAGGCTCCAAGCAACGGACACGGCACTGCATCCAGCAAGGCATCAGGGTCCAGCCTTGCGACTCCCAACGGGGCAGCAGACCCGGCACACGCAGCGCCACGCGAGAGCTATGCCGAGCTGCTGAAAAAGTGGGGCGAGGGCGCCGACGACATTGAGTGGGATGAATCACAAGATCCTACGCTCAATCTCAAGTCCATCACGTCGCTCCGTTCTCAGGGCGAACTCCGACGATTCAACGACGACCTCGAGTACCTCTTTTCCGGTCTCGACGCTTCTCAGAGCATTTCGATCCGTCGAAGCTCGGCTGTCGAATTGATCAACCTTCTTTGCGGCAAACCTGACCTTGGCAGTCTTGCAGAGCGGGATGCAAGCGATGTCGACGAGGACCCAAATGACGACGTCGAAGACCCCCTCGCAATGGCTCAATCCGCCGACTTTCTCCGCAAGCTCAAGGCTTCCGATTCGATCGTACGTCTTTATGATCTCTTTCAAGGCGCAGAAGCGGGCGAGGGCGTCGACGACGTTTTGGACGCTGCCATGGCCATCTATACGGCCAAGCTACTTCGATCAGCCTCGACGGCGGAGCCTCTCATCCGCGAGCGCAGGTCGCAGCTTTACTTTGTCCTGCGCAATCTTCTGACAAGATCAGATCGAACCCCATGCCAAGACAGAAAGGACGGTTTCGCCTTGCTGCGCTTGCACGAGCTCAAGCAGCTCAAGATCGCCTCCAAATCCGATCGCAAGACGCTGACTGAGCTTCGGGATATTGCCCGCGTTTCGAAGCTTTTCGTCGCTGACTCGAAAAGCTGGACGGTGCGCAACCTGGTGCTGGCTGCTTGTTGCTCGCTCATCAGCCTGCCTCGACGCCTTTTGACCGAGGTCGCAATCGGTGAGCTGCTCGTCGATGCGCATAGTGCAGAGGATGGCTCGGGCACTTCTCTCTTTAGCACAGTGCTCAGCATTGTGACCTCAGAGGGCATTAAAGCCAGACAGCGGCTGAGCGACTTTGCGAAAGGGCTTGAACTCATTTCCTCGTCGGCTGTGGAAGTCATTCCGGACCTCGAAACAGTCGATGTCTGCATTCGCTTCCTGGACAAAGGCATGGACGCTCTCTATCTCGAGCTGGACCAGGCCGTCCTGGAATCCAGTGAGATCTTGGACGCGTTGCAGCAGCTCGCCAGCTTTGCTATTCATGCGGCGCCGTTCGGCGCCTCACAAGCGACAGGAGATCCGGAGCACCGCCGTGAACTTGGCACAGATCGTCGCGCTCTGCAAGTCTTGCACGGACTCTTCAAGTCGTTGCTGGATCTGAGCCAGGTCGATGCAAATTGGAGCGAATCGTTGGCCTCCTCGCAGCCTGTCCAACAGGCGATCATGCGGGCATTCTCTCTCAGCTTCCTCAGTGCCTTGCAAATACGCAGCAGGGCCGAGCTCAGCAACGGACCCAGCCTTGGCAAAAGTCCACGGAAGCAATCAAAGCACGCTGCCGCTGACGCCGTCGGCGAAGCTGGAAAGGTGGACGTCGCTTTGTTCGACGACGTCGTGCATCTCTCGCTCGCGCTTCTCACCAATCTCCTGATCAAGCAGCTCGACAAAGCACGCGACGCGCTCCACTCTGTTCGTCTTGACCCCACTTGCTGGCGACGAAGAGCTTGCACTACGGAGTGCGTTTGCGACACTGGGTTGCCGGCGCTCCAGCTTCTCGCTCGCATTTTCATCGACACGCGTATGGCAGCAGCCAGTCACGACGACAGCAATGCAGCCTACCTCTCCAACTCGATCGCCACCGCGATTGCGCAATTTGCGGTTGGAAGTGCTGCTCGCTTGGAGATCTGTCGAGCTGCTCTTGACGCCGAGCTGCCTGCGTCAGATTCCAGCGTGAATAAGGAGGATGGATTCCAGACTTTGTTGGATGCCGTGGAGGAGTTTGCAGTGGTTCACGAGGCGGCTTTGCATGCAGAGAAAGCGCAGATTGCGGAAGCGGATTCAGGCGCAACGCTGGATGCTGAAGTGAAGGTTGAAAACGGTGACGATGTCGGCAGCATGGAGGAGAACGCGGTCGATACGCCTGCCGACAGCAGCAATCTGGTTGCTGCCGAAGCTGGGCAGCTCATCAAAGATCTGGCCGTCTCGCTTCGGAACATGGCTTAGCATACGTCGCGACTCGAAAAGCATGTCTTGGTTCCTCTCTTTCCAAGATGCAATTCAGACAACAACGCCATCATATACCTCTTGATGTCCACGCTACCTCTCGGCTGTCCACTCATGGAGTGCGTCAAGATGGCGTCACATTTCACCTCACACCAGCATGACGTTCTGCAGAAAGACCGCATGCATTGCTCTTGTGAATGTCCGAGTGTGAATCGTGAAATTTTGTCAATGCCGTCTCTAATCTGGGGAGGTCGACTATCGTCTCGATCGTGCCCCTCTTGTCGGCCTCTCTAGGTTCTCTATCAACAGTGTCACCACTGGTCCCACGAGCCCTATCACTCCGAGTACGAGCCACACCAACTGGCCACCCAAGAGGTTCCTCGTGACGCTGAAAGCGAACAGCGTGTTTGCAAAGTACGGACCTGCGGTCCTACTCACGCTGCTCGCCATCTGAGCCAGACTGTTCAACGTGCCCAACGCCGTCCCTCTTGTCAAAGTGGAACACTGATTGACGAGGATCATGTTTGACGCAAAAGCCATACCTCCGATGGTCTTGATCGCCGTACTGACCAGCAGACATGTCCACACCGCATACGTGTACCAATCAGAAGACTCGGACGAAGATGCACCGAGACGTGCGATCCCGTTTGCGAGGGGAAGGAGGATGACCGAGATGGGGAAAGCCATCATGGATATCTGATATACGCGAAGCGTTCCGTAGTGCTGTTGGAGAGGTGGGAAGAGGAAGAGTTGGACGAGAGCTCCGCCGAGACCGTTGACGCTGAGCAGGAGACCGGTGGAGGAAGAGGTGAAACCGACGCCGCCGAGGGAGATGGGTTCGTAGAGGAAGAGGACGAAGACAGCGTCGAGTGCGACGGCGATCAAGGCGAGGAAGGAGTAGGAGATCATGACTTTTTGGATTTGAGGGATGACGAGCAGCTCGCGGATGCTGGCTGTCGGATGAGGCTCGCAAGTCGCTGCATCGTCAGGTGGAGAACTTGAGGGTGGTGCCGAGTGGGTTTGGTTCGTCGATCCGTACCCCTGATGAGCGTCATCACCAACCACGTCTCCCCCTTGCCGTTGTCTCCGCTGCTCCTTCTGCTCTTTCTCCCATTTCTTCCTCTCCACGATCGCCGGCAACGTCTCCTCCAACGCCACCACCCCCAACCCGATACTCCCCAACGTGATCGCACTCGATACGACACACGGCAGCAAGAACGGATATCTCTCCCAAACCCCACCCCACCCCACCCACCCTTCCCCTCCAAACCACCCCGGATACTTTTCCGCTGGTCTACTCAAAAACCCTCCCAACAACGGCCCCACCAAACACCCTACCGTCCACGTCAACGGCAGCAACCCGAACGCCCTCGCCTGATTGCTCTCATCCGTCAGCTCGGCCATGACGCTCTTCACGATCGCCACGTTTCCATTCGTCGCCCCTGCCATCGCCCTCGCCGCCACCACCCAGGCGAAGCTCTGACCGAACCCAAACAGGATCGCGGAAACAGCTACCCCGGCAAGACCGGTGAGAAGCACAGGTTTGCGTCCGATCCGATCCGATAGTCGACCCCAGAAGAGAATGGTGAGGGTCTGGGAGAGGGAGAAGAGCGATTCGATGAGACCGGAGTAGAAGCCGATCGAAGAAGCGGGAACGGAAGGGAGAAGCGTGGAGACGAGGTCGTTGACGAAGGGGAAGATGATGGTGAAGTTGATGGGTTCGGCGAGACGCATCGTGGTGAGGATGAGGATCGGGCGGAGGGGGAGAGGCGTGGGTTTGCGGGGGGAGGTGGCGAGGAGAGGTGCGCTCTCGGGGTCAACGTCATCGTCGTCGCTGGTGTGGTCGGCTAGGATGCCGCTTGTGCGAGGTGCTTCTGGTGGCATCCTGGTGGGGTTCGCTGGCGGAGACTGCAAGTTGATCTGATGGTGGTGGCGGTTGTGTTGTGGTAGTGCTGATGATAGTCGTCAGCGTGGATTGCGGACAGATCCGCTGTTCTTATGTCAACCCACTTTCCATACTTTTTCGAAATACAAATGCTGAGTCGAGCTGCCGTACTGAAAGCGATTGAAGGCAAACAGATGACACCAATGACTCGAAACACTCCCCCTTTCGATTGTGTTGCTCGATCTTGACAAACGCTCCTTCCAGGAAGAAAAGCTTGATCGTGTCCCCCTTCCTTGATGCTGTCTGTCTGTCTCACGAGAGAGATCCTAGTACGAAGACAGCAGCAGATTCCAGAGGTGACAAGTCTCGTGTTCGATACTATGCTACTGAGATTGAGCGAAGGGATGACTCCAGAACGCCGACCGGCCAGAATGTTGCGTGAGGCGTTGCTGGTATGCCTGGTGTCACAGGTGACTCGCACATCCAGGAACCTCGGCAAGCGGCTAGGGGACGGCGGCTAAATCGCCGAGCGGGAAAAACGGCTGGGAATTCAGGGTCCAAAATAGTCGGTGCAGAAAAATTATTCGGCGCTTGTTTCTTCTCGTCCATCTCGACTTCGGACTATCTGCATTGCCGGCTCGACGACCTACATCAGCAAAGCCATGGAAGGATTCAGCATTCCGGAGTATCAAGTCTCGCAAGATGCCGGTCACGTCTACGTCGATGTGACGTGTCGATCCGCCACGACGGGCGTCGCATCGACGACCAAGCCCAACATCGCAGTGGAAGGGAGGATCTTTGGCTTCCATCACGAGCCCTACTACCTGCCTCTCGTACTACAGGCGGCGGTCACGAGACCAGAGTCAGATGCAGAAGCGCTACAGATCATCGATCAAATCGACTCTTCTGCGCCGAGCAGCTCTCAGAGCCAGCCGAGTCGATTCCGAGTGACGCTCAACAAGGTACGACCCGGTCAGCACTTCGAAGGGTTGGAGCAGGTGCAACCGCAGCTCTTGCCGGAAGATCAGCTCAAGCAGGCGCTGTCGGATGCCGAGCAGTCGAGGGGCTTCTTTCAGCCACCAGGCGCCAGCGCTGCAGGGGATGCGAATGCAGGCGTCTCGGCGGGCAACAACGCCGAGGTGAACGAGGCAGCCAGAGCGCTGTTGCAGCAGGCTATGCAGAGTCAGGGATTGACGTCGGTCAACGACGATGATGGAGAAGCTGCGATGGACGATGCTGCTATTGCGTTGGAAAGGGTGGATCCAGCAAGCTCAGCTCCCAGCGCACAAGATGAAGGTTTCTGGTTCGGCTGGAAGAGCAGCTTCAAGGGTGCGTTGATCCCGGCGGGATGCGCAGACACACGGAATGTGCTCGAAGTTCCGGATCCGAGGACCGTGCATCCGGCAGAGCGAGAGCGGACCGCCGTTGCATACGAGGAGAAGCAATGGGACGAAGGCGTCTACATGGACAACTTCCTGGATGTCGACGGCGAAGTGGCGCATCTGCTTCGTTTCCAGCCAAAGACTGCGGAACGGGCGACTTCGAAAGACCCGTCATCCGAAAGCGGCACGGACATTGATATCGAGAAAATGGCGCTGGTAGTGCAACTGCTGTTCGCGTACAGCTACGACGAGCGAACCAACGAAGGCGATCCCACCGTCGAATCCGGCTGGACCATTGCTAAGCTCTCTCGATCACTCTCAGCATTCCTTCCCGCACATCTCCCCGACAACGCCTCTTTGGAATCGGTCGTATCGTCGACGCTCATCGGATGCGTGCGTCGAGCGCTCACAGTTCCGCTCTATCGACACTGGGAGCTCGCGATGGTGTGCATCCACGACACCATCCGTCGACTCGATGCTGGCGCTTCGCACGTGCTCGACTGCCTTGTCGACATCGCACATCGGCTGGAGGATGGAGGAGACGATATTTTGTCTCGGTTGTCAGAGATCTGGGTGATGGGTTTGGTGGCTCAACCGCCGACGCAGGTCGAAGTGGATGCGGTGGTGGCGTGCATCAGGTCGGTGATGGAGTCAGGGGATGTTGTTACGAAGGACAGTGTTGGGGGCGAGGAGTGGGATCTGCAGGTGTCGGAGCAGGCGGCAAGGCAGGCATTCGAGGATGGCGAAGGAGGCTTCGTATGAGGTTCATGCCTCTAGCTCAATCACGGGATCTGGTTCACACGACATCGGAATACTTGCCGCAAGTTTTTTTCAATGTATATGCCACACTTCGTACGTCGGGAGCCCCCGGCGATGATGTGCTTGCACGCTTGCTCCTGCTTGTACCAGTTAACCACGCACTGCTTGGAATGCAAGCATGAGTCGCCCTTACGGCTCTTCCGACCTGGCTCTGCTGCTCGGCCTGAGCGTCGGTTCAGAAGAACAAAAAGAAGTTTAATTTTTTGGAAAGCTAGACAAGTGGCACTTTTTCCATTAACGCGTCGCGCGAGCTCTGTGGGAACGCACCAACACTTTTCTTCTGAAGGTCTCGGCTGAAACAAAGCTGAGCTTGGATCAAGGACCCTGGAAGAAGACACGGCGTCAAGGAAGCGCAACATGTGTCTCGGTGTCGTGTGCAGCAGCGCGTTCCGTTCGCTTTGTGGGGAGTGACGGTACATACTCAACCTCGGCTTCCTTCCCATATCCTTCTGTTCTGCGTCTCGGTCCCCTTCCTTTCTCACAACACTCGTTCCGGCTCTGCATCGTCATTCAATCCATCAAGCATCGTTAACCTTCATCGTCGTATCATCGCATCTCACCTAGCGCCGTGGTTCAAGGTCGCATGACTTTGCTCCCAAGACCGAGTTGAAGCAAGTCCTTCAGCTTTGACATTTCGATCCTCCCTCATTCGGGGCAATTCCGACGCCGCTCGGGTCGGCCGACTTGATCAATAGGCTGCGATGCTGGCGAAGCGGACTACGCCGAAAAGAGCAGCAGCAGTGACGCCGGTGAAAGGGCGCATCACATCGTTCTTCACGCGCCAAGCTGCTGCCGCGAGTCCTTTCCAGAAAGCATCCCCCTCAACCGCGACCCCGACAGCGGTCGTCGCAAAAGCATCTGCGGCAGTAGCATCCCCGTCGAGATCGGCGAGGTCATCTCCTGCCAAGCCCAGCAAGCCTGTTCAGACCCTCGCTCTCTCCTCCGATTCGAATTCGCAGTCGGATTCAGAATCAGACAATGGACTCTTTCGGGGTAGAGGGCGACGTCGCAAGGCTGCCGCCGATAGCGATGAGGATTTTCAACCAGATAGGCATGCTGAAGTAGATGACGATGATGATGACGACGATCTTTCCGCGGCCGAGGGCATGGAGGCAGCGGGCGATGGGGACAGCGACTTTTCCGACAACATAAACGTCAGCGAGGGGCGATCAGCAACGCCGTCGACCAGTGTTCCAGAGACACCAGCAGACCTCGATACGGCCCAGAATGGCTACTTTTTCGGCTCTGATCCCTTCGTCATGATCGGCGAACCGAAGCCTCCCCTCAGGTCCATCACCAACTTGCCAGAATCCTCCTCGCAGCGGTCTCTCCGCTCAACAGGTCCGCCAGCGTACGCCCCCAAGAAGCTCTTCTCGCTCTTCGACACCAAGGCCAAGCGCAGTCACGATGCCGTCGAGGACGATCAAGACGACTTTCTCGATGACGATGACGACGACGAGGAAAAGCCGCGTAAGAAGAGCATTGCTGCAAAAGGGAGAGCTGGGGCTGCTGTGCCTTCCTTCTCCAGCGGCAAGGGCTGGAAGTCCAAGTTTGCGCTCCAGCATCCGTTCCGCAAGATGCCCTTCGTTCCTTCACCCGCAGAGATTGCCGACATGCGCGCAAAGATCAAGGAAAAGGCTGAGAGCAACTCGTATCCGCCCATCCACGATCTGGCAGACATCTTTGGCGATATGATCGACCGCGCACCGGCCATCCTCGAGCTCGCAAACACGCTCAAGGACCGTCCGCTTCGCGTGGCCACCATGTGCTCCGGTACCGAGTCGCCTCTTCTCGCGCTCGAGCTCATGTGTCGCGCCATCCACGAAAAGCACGGCATTCGCATCAAGATCGAACACGTCTTCTCCTGCGAGATCGAACCCTTCAAGCAGGCCTACATCGAGCGCAACTTCTCCCCTCCCATCCTCTTCAGAGACGTCACCGAGCTGGGCGGCAAAAAGGCGCACACCGCCTATGGTGCACTGGTCGACGTGCCTGGCGACGTTGACATCCTCATTGCAGGCACATCCTGCGTCGACTATTCGCACCTCAACAACAGCAAGAAGGGACTCAACGACGGAGGGGAGAGTGGTCGTACATTCCGTGGCATGCTCGAATGGGTGATGCGCCACCGGCCCACCCTGGTCATCCTCGAGAACGTCAAGAACGCACCCTGGGTCGGTGTCGCCGAGACCATCGTCGCCGAAGCTGGATACGACGTCGGCTTCAGCAACACTTTCGACACCAAGAACTTCTACATCCCCCACACCCGACAGCGAGGCTATCTGCTGGCGTGCCGCAACAACAAGAACTCGCTGCCGCAGAACTGGGAGCTCATCACCAACGCACTCATGCGACCGGCATCCAGTCCGCTCGACGCGTTCCTCCTGCCTACCGACGATCCGCGGATTCAGCGTGTACGTCGTCAGTTCGCACACGGAGAAGGTCTCAGCAAGGGCAGGTCGACCATCGATTGGAGCAAATGTCAGAGCCGTCACGAGCGTGCGCGCGATGAAGAGGAGCTCGGCAAGACACGTCCGCTCACCGCGTGGGAAGAGGGAGGAACCTGCAAAATGTCACACGACGGCTGGAACGAATGGGCTGTCCGTCAACCGGAGCGCGTCACGGATCTGCTCGACATCACCACACTGCGCTTCGCGGCTGTGGGTCAGGATCCGATCTACAAGTCCAAGATTTGGGAGCTGTCGCAGAACGTCGACCGCAACGTCGCTGCGTCTCGACCGGGAATCGCTCCGTGCCTCACGCCCTCGGGCATCCCCTTCCTCACGTCGCGCGGTGGTCCGCTGATTGGCTTGGAAGCGCTCTCACTACAAGGCTTGCCGCTCGACGAGCTGCTACTCACCAGAGAGACGGATGATCAGCTGCAGGATCTGGCAGGTAATGCGATGAGTTCCACCGTGGTCGGTGCATGTGTGCTCGCTGCCTTGCTTGTCGGCATGGACGATTTGCGCGAGGACGGCGCCAAGAGGAAGGCGGCAAAGACGTCCAGCGACCAAGATAGGAAGGAAGAGCAGAAGGCCGCCAGCGATGTGGTCGAGAAGGTCGTGGATCAAGACACGAGTACCATCGCACACGACGAGCTTCTGGCGTCGCAGCAGCTCGATCTCACTTCCAGCGAGACCGTCTCGATGCCCGAGCTCCTCAGCGCAGCGGTCAACAGCGCCCAATTGTGCAGCTGTGAGGGCCGCAGCCGCGTTGTTGATGTCCCCGTCCATCGGTGCGCCGAGTGCGACCACACAGCCTGCGAGACGTGCAAAGGACGACCTGTTCACAAATTTGTCCCCGATACCTTGGCGCGATGCTCCCCGGACGAATTCGCACCTTTGCTGAAAGCAGCTCTGCCGATGCGCCTCGAGGCTCGAGGCTTGACCTCGCAGCTCGTCTCGTCGCTCATGAAGGACCTGTCCTTCCAAAGCGACTCGTTGGCGAAAAGGTGGAGCGCTCGTGTTGTCGAGGTGCTTGGATCTGCCGAGTTCCGCTTCCGGACCTTGCTACGTCAGAGGGTCTGGCAGGCGCAGTTCGCTGCGCCAGGCGCACGACTCGATCTGCTTCTGGATCCCGTCGAGCCGCACTGGCGCATGCTCGTGGATCCTGCGGTCGACGAGCCTGCGGGCAGTCCTCTGCGCAAGCTGCTCGTGCAGCCCGTCGCCCGCATGCCTCTCGACTCCAAGGCCAAGAATGTCGACCTCCTGCACGGACAGTGGCAGTTGTGTCTGCCTTCCACCACGGTCACGACCGTTTCGATTCGCAGCGCAGGTCAGCAAGTGCAGACGTGGCAAAGCGCCATGGGTCTTGGCGGAAAGTCGGCGGACAAGCTGCGCTACTCGGAGATGCACGTCACCGTCCCCCAAGATGCACGCGATCTGCTCGATGCCGACGTCGAGGGCGCCTACGACCTTCTCGAGCAGTGTGGCACGGCTTGCGGCGCGCTCCACGTGCATCGAGGCGACCGAGACTCGGCCAACCACCGCCGTCTGTTTCTCTTTATCGACACGGATCGGTTCAAGGCTCAGTCCGCCGACCGCTTCGTCTTCTCCACGGACACTTCGCGTTGGCCTTACCCGCTCGAACGTGTCTCGGTGGCACAGCTCGAGCCCGGCTGGCGTCCGACGCTGGCTGAGCCCGGCAAGGAGGAGGTCGTGGAAAAGGTCAGAATGACCATATCGGGTGCTTGGCGCAAGATCGAAGCCTTCACCGTCCGTGCCGGCTCCGGCGTCGATGGCAAGATGGCCATCCCCAAACAAACGTACGATCTCGATCTCAGGCAAGAGGACTGCACTTCTTCGGTCGCCTTGCTTACGTGCGAGGCGCCCGTATTGGGCCGAGGCATGGATCGCATTTGGCCGGCCGACGGCGTCTGGGGACAAGTGGATCTGCTGCACAAGACCAACACTACCTTTGGCCACCTGGCTTGGCTTGTCGAGCGATTGCCCGATATTGACGCGCTGGATAACTGGATGTCGGCGAAGCACGATCCGTTCGACTGGGCCACCGCCAACTGTGCACGATGTGCGCCTTCCGAACCCGACATTCAGTGGCTGGCGATCCCCGGCAAACCCGTCGTCCCCGTCGAGAACACGATGCAGGCCGGACCGTACGAGCAGGCGCTCAAGAACCGACCCTCGCCCTTTGTCGTCCAGCTGCGCCTGAAGGACGACGTTGCGCAGGTCCGCTTCGGTCTCAACGCCGCCACGCTGATGCACCGCGCCGTGTCGCGACTTCCGCCATCCAAGAATGCTGGCGCAGTCGAGCTTTCGTGGCGCCTCACGAAGCTCGATTGCTCCATCGACATGTTCAAGCTGCCTCGCTACTCGCTGCGCAGCAACCGACAGGATGCCGAAGCGTCCACTCCCGAGTTGTTCGCTTTGCAACTTCGACGCGAACAGAAACGATCGCTCACGTGGATGCTCGAACAGGAGCAGGCTGATGTGCAGCCTTTCCACGAGGAGGAGATCTCGGAAGGCTTGCTGGACCCGCTAGGCTGGCGTGCAGAGGGTCGCGCCGTGCGACCCGTCACCGTCCGTGGAGGTGTTCTGGCCGACGCTGTCGGTTACGGCAAGACGTGCATCTCGCTCGCACTGATCGCCTCGTCCCCTCACCGTCACGAGCTGCCGGCGCTCCCCGCCGGCGAAGACAGCAACTACATCCCTACCCGCGCCACGCTCATCATCGTTCCCGGCCACCTGTGCAAGCAGTGGGAGAAGGAAATCCGCAAGTTCTGCGGCAAGAAACTCACCGTCCGCGTCATCACGTCCAAGATGGAGCTCAACAAGCTGACGGTGCGGAACGTCCTCAATAGCGACATCCTGATCATGTCGGTCACCGTGTACAAGTCGGACGCGTACTGGGAGACGTTGGCCTCGATCGCGGCTTCGAACCCTCTTCCCAACCGTGCCGGTCGATTCTTCAATGCGGCGCTCAAAAAGTCCCTCGAGGCGCTCAAGAACCGTGTGCGGGAGTTGAATGGCGAAGACGGCGGTGTCAAGCAGTTGCAGCGCTCGATTCGGGATAAGCCTGATTTCGACGACTCGCATTTGGCGACGCACAAGGCGAGGAGCCGGTTGAAGGGCAAAGCTTACATGGATGCCAACGCTGTCGATGGCAAGGACGATGAGAGCGAAGACGACGATGACGACTCGGATCTCAGGGCGGCAGCCAAGAAGGGCGCCAAGAGCAAGGCGCTGCCAAAGGAGTTGCAGTCGAGCAACAAGAAGGATCCCGATCCGTGGGGGCTTTCCTCGTCGCTCGTGCAACGCGATTGGCACAACATGACCTGCCCGCCACTCGAGATGTTCATGTGGAACCGTGTCATCGTGGACGAGTTCCACTACATCGGCGAAGCCATGGACCGCACCCTGGCAGGCGTCACGAGTCTCCAAGCGCGTTCCAAGTGGATTCTCTCCGGCACTCCGCCCACCGCCGACTTTGCCGACGTCAAGAGCATCGCCGTCTTTCTCAACGTCCACCTCGGCGTCGACGACGACGCCGACACCACCAAGGACTCGGTGCGCAAGGCGCGCGAGAAGATGCGCACGGCGGCGGAGAAGTTCAACAACTTCCGCGAGATGCACTCGCCCGCCTGGCACCATCGACGTCAGGAGGTGGCGCAGCGGTTCCTGGATCGGTTCGTGCGCAGCAACGAGCCGGAAATCGGCGAGCTGCCGAGCCAGCAGCTCATCAAACCGATCCGTCTGCCTGCTGCCGAGTCGGCGCTGTACCTCGAGCTGGCGCATGCGATCGAGAACCTGGATCTGCGACACCAGCGCAAAGTTTTCAAAGCGCGTCCGAAGGCCAAGGCAAAGATCACTGCAGCTAAAGCAAAGTCGGGGCAAGACTTTATCGACGACGACGATCTGGACTCGGACGACTCGGACGGCGGAAAGAAGAAGAAGCCCAAGAAAGCCGCGGCCAAGGAGGTCAAGCGCAAGCAAGGCGATCCGCAACTCGAGATGAGCCATCGCGATCAGCGCCTCATCGACACGCTCGGCAGCTCGGCCTCACCCGAAGAGGCTCTTCTCAAGCGTGCTTCCGTCTACGACGACTTTGCCGGCGTCGATCTCGACGCCATGCAGGGCGTCGACAACGCCATCAAGGCGTGCGAGTACATCGTCCGCGAACGACGAAAACAGCTCGCCGACTGTCGCCACCAGCTCGAAAGGGACTGGCGCTCGAACAGCACCTGCTGGTGTTGCATCACTTTGGGTATCGCGACGAGAACCGGCAGGCGTTTGCGGATTACGTGCGCAACGCGCACAACGCGGCCTGGGGAGATCGCGAGTCGAAGCGCATGGTGCGGGAGATCCTGGATGCGGCCAACTGTACGATGAACAGCGTCATGAGGGCGGCTGCCAAGGCGCACTTTGCGCCCGCGGGTAAGCTGCAGGCTGCGCTCAAGAGACGTGCCAAGGAACGTGCTGCGTCGGAGAAGGGTGGCGGTGGGGACGACGATGGTAAGAAGGCCAAGGTGGATCCGAAGGCAGCGGCTTGGGCGGAAGAGTATCACCTGCGAGCGATGGTGCACCAGCTGACGCGGTTGCGAAACGAGCTGGTGGGACGTGTCAACGCGCTGCGCTTCTTCACCACGATCCGCGACTGCCAGCGTGCGCACCTCGAAGGTCTCAATCTCAAAGTCGTCTGTCCTGGAGGGAGCAAGTGCAAGCACGCTGGCCGGCCTGTGCCGCTGAGCGAGGTGAGCATCAGTTCCACGTGCGGACACACCGGATGCCGCGAGTGCATCCTGCGGGAAGCGTACATCGGCAAGTGTCCCACGCTCGACTGCGCCGCCCTCGCCAAACCTACCTCCATCGTTCAAGCCTCGTCGCTCGGCGCGGAGGACGACGGCAAAGCCACCCGCTACGGTACAAAGCTCGCCCTGCTCTGCGCACTCCTCCACCGCTTACCCAGCACCGAACGAGCGCTCGTGTTCTGCCAGTTCGAAACGCTCACCGCTACCGTCGCCGAAGCGCTCTCCGCGTACAACATCTCCTTCGTCCAGCTCACGGGCACCGCCAAACGACGCTCCGACCTGCTCGAAGCGTACCAAGAAGATTCCGGCGCCCGCGTGGTGCTCCTCAATGTGGAAGACGAATCCGCCGCCGGCTCGAACCTCACCGTCGCCAACCACGTCATCTTTGTCGGTCCGCTGCTCAAGCACGAGCTGCAGCAGTACGACGCCACCATGACCCAAGCCATCGGTCGATGTGTGAGGTACGGTCAGCTGAAAAAGGTGCATGTGTGGAGGTTGGTGAGTATGGAGACGATCGATCAGGAGGTGTTGGAGCGGAGGGAGAGGTTCAAGTTTGTAGCTGCAGAGGAGAACGTGGAGGAGGAGAGGGAGAGAGTGGTGGAAGGGGTGAATGGGGAGATGATGAAGGGTACGTTGGTGGTGGAGGAGTTGGAGCGGGAGTTTGCAAAGGCATTGGGTGGAGGGCTTGTGCTGCAGGATGTGGGGGAGAGTGGGAAGGGGAAGAGGAAGCGTGGTGAAGAGGAGATGGGGAAGGGGAGGACGCAGCAGCAGAAGAAACGAAAGCAGGTCGAGAGCGATGATGATGACGACGACGTTGAGGTTCTCGAAGACGCGAGTACGCCGGCGAAACGTCGACGCGGTGGTGGCAGAGCAAAGGCTGTCCTCGTGTCGGACGAGGACGAGGACAGCGAGTAGAAGCCGAGGTTTTGTTTATCGTGTCATTCGATCTCGTTGTTCTGTTTGGCAAATGTCTTCGAGAAATTCTCAAGTTTGTGTCTGGACGCACGCGTGTCGAGTGAGCGTCAGCATCGTATTTCGCGAGAGCACAGATCCCGTCCGCGCACGACAGCATGCTACGGCGTGGATGCGAGACTGAGCTCGCAGCTCGGAATACGAAAAGGTCAGAGAGCACCTGTGTAGTGGGTTGAAGGGACAGAACGAGCGGTGGAAAAAAAGATACCGGAGTGAAGAGAAGCTCCTTTCGAGCTCGCTGGACCGATCGTCGTAGCGCTTAGTGTGGGAAAGGTGGGATCATGGTGGCAGGAAGCGGGGAAGGTCCGCGTAAGTGGGCTAGTGCGCACCCGTCTTCGTTGGGAAATGATCAAGCGAGGCAGAGAGAGGCGCGTGCCATCACCCACATGTCTGCATCTTGGCCGACTCATCGAATGTCAACTTGTGACTGCGTCTCTCGCTTACAGATCGCGGAAGGTGTGACTCGCTGCGCTTCCCAGCACTCACAGCAGCTGTTTCTGCAAGGGCGAAAATGTCAAAAACCGTAAGAAGAGTCTCACAGTCGACGCAAAAGGCAAACCTAATCGGAAGTCAATGAAAGCTTCATGGTAGAGAAAACGAGTGTGATGCGATTAAGAAGTATACGACGAATCCCTGCTCCTTGTGCTTCAGTCCGGTAGATCATACATTGGACAGCAAAGCTTCACGCCTCGTGCTGAGTGACATGATTGTTACCCTTGTCTTCGCCTCGCTGCGTGTGTGCTTCCACGCCATCAGACGTGTTGGTCGTCATGAGCCCGAGTGGATACTCTGGAAAGTCCGTGTTGACAGGAGACTTGGCCGTGCTGCCGATGGAGCTGGAGGATTGCCTCACGGACAGCTTGAGCTTCGTCTCCTTTGTATCGCTGTCGGGCGTCAGCTTATTGTGCGAGCCTCTGTCCGTGTTAGTATAGTTTTGAGACGTATCGAACTCGTTGTCTTCGGAACAATGCTGCTGGAATTCGAACCTTATATCGACATCGACGGGGATCGTGGTTCTGATGACGTTGAGGCCCAAGACGGCACGGAATACAGGGTCGAGACTGCTGACACAGCTGAAAATTGCCACGAAGGTGCAACTGAGAAAGGTGATGACGGAGATGGTCAATTCGGCACCGTTAATGATGGCTGCAAGGTCTCCTTGCTGTACGCGATGCGGCCAGGTTCCGCATACGATGAAGATAGGTACGACTGCGTAGCACGGTACGCAGAGGGTCAGGATGTAAATGTATGTGACGGCTAGGATGGTCATTTTCCAGCTGGCGATGCTGAGTTGAGTGACGCTGTGGTCGCATGTGGGTTTCGCCTTTGTAACGAGGAACCAGAGCTTGCGGCGGTATGTGGTGCATGAGGCGGGTAAGGGTCGAGGATAGCGAGAGCAAGCATGATCGACAAGGTTCATGGCGTTCGGAATGCCGTACACGAGACAGAGGACAAAGATGTAGATGGCAGCGAACGCAAAGACGATGAGGTTGATGGAAACGTATCTGTGCACCGTCATGTACTTGGCTGCCACAAGACGTGCAGTCCAGATGAGCTCGTCTGTTGCGAGAGAATCGGCATCAGCCATGGAAGCTGCGCGTCCGCGAGCGTGGTGACCCATCTGGAGGAGCAGGTCATGCGGGAGGCTGTCGAATGCGAACGTCTTTGCGCGGTAATAGGCGCGTCCCGACATGGCGACGAGAGCGACGGTACTGACGAGGAGGAGAACACAAGGAAGTACGAGAATGGTGTTGACGAGCGTGGCACTCCTGAAGACAGGAAGGGAATACCATTTGTGGCGAGCGGCAATTCCCGTGTGAGATTTGAAGGCGGAGAGCGGTGAGCGCGGGCTGCAGCCTACGATGAAACCGTGAATGCTGATATAGGCGCCCACGGCGAGGGGCAACCAGGGTAGAGGGATGACCCACCACCACTCCATGAAGGAAATGTGGGCAAAAGAATAAGAGGCTATGATGACTCCGGTGATGCCCCACACCGAGAGATAGAAGGCGACGGTGGTGACGAGGGTAAAGACGGCGTTGGCAACCCAGAAGGTGCCGGTCTGTGACTCGCGCTTCTTGAAGGCCCAAAATTCGCCGAGACCTCGTTTCTTGTAGAGCATGACGGCGCACACGACAAAGGTGATGATCACCTCGAGCTCGCTCGCAAAGAGCCAAATACGAGCTACGTTAGAAGTAGGTTTGTGGAGCAAAGTTGAGAGAGCATTGGCGATCTGCAAGCGCGTCTGACCACGATGCAAAAAGATCAAGCTGTTAGGATGAATCGGATGAAATGGGGAAGGTGGCGGTGCTGGGGCGTCTATATCAGGCATTTGGTGGAATGGCATGATGGTGAGCAACGATGATAGGTATGATGAAGGAATAACGGAAGAAGGAGGCGAAGAAGATGGAAGAGCAGACGATGGGGAGCATCTCGTATCTGCAAGAAGGCGACAGTAAGAATGCTGCACTTATAGGATCAGGTCCAACGTCACAGCTGGCTCGCCTGCCAATCGAGCCGCTTGAGGGCCTGTTTGAGCTTGCTCGCGTCGAATGGAAGAACAGACATAGTAGGAAGAAGTGACGACCTCAAAATGGCCACATCAAACCCGACAAATCGCGAAAACCTTAGCGAGCGCTTTGGGCGTCGCTAGGTACACTACATGCTTTCAATGAGAAGCCAGGCCGTCAAGAGGCCAAGATTGAAGATGATTGGCGGAGGAAGCATGTGCTTGATGCACAAATACGCTCAAGCCTTGTACGTATCAGCACGCGGGACTAGGCTCGAAGATAGTGTGCCCGAACGGCAGGGAAAGGAAGCGGAGTGGTCAGAGCGGGCCTGAACGCCCACACGGAAGCGTCCCAAGCTCAAGCCTGCTGATCCCTTCGCGAGGCTGGAACGTCTACACTTGGCGACGCGCAGCAAACTGACGTGCAGTTCTGCAATGCAGTTTATTCGGTTCAGCATTGTCTTTTCGTACACTGTCAGAGTCGAAGCGAGCCATGCACAAAAAGACGGGGCCTCCGGCTCCCATCTCGCTGGTGCAACGCCCATTTTACTGGCTCACATCACAGCCATGCACGCGGGCAATCGATGCCAACTAATTTCGAGCCGCAAATAGTGTGTCAGAACCGGTCTAACACGCCACATCCCATCCCACAGTCTCTTCGCGTGACGCGTAAATGGGCCGAATCGCAAAAGCAATCGAGTGGAGAGACGCGCTCATCCGCTCCCTCGCTAGAAAATGCACACTGCCGTTGCGCAGCCGTGGCTCGTGTGTCTGAGCTCAACCAGGAAGAAAATGAGAACGGCGAAAAGTGACGTCTGAGGGCCACAAATTACACAAGCACTTTGGCACTTTGGCAGACTGTCAAACTTGGCTGTCATATCGACTTGGTTCATTGTCCAACTCGACTCTGTACACTGCGTACAGTCACTCTCCCATTTCATTTCATTCGGTTCTTCCCATCCCGCACCAAATCATCTTGGCACGTTCCTGCGCACGACTCTACGCTGGCCACCACCACCACAACAACGCTTTCAAAGGATCCCCACCCTTATCCTAGTCCGCTACCCACACCGCATCGCCTGCCACAAAGCATTGATCATGGCGGCCAAGCTCAAGCAAGAGCCCAACGGCCACTCCAACGCCAATGGCAACTCACATCATCACGATGACGACGACGACTCGCACGACGAAGAGCTTCTCCGCGCAGCTGCTCAAGCAGACAACCAGGACCACGAGCCTTCCTCCTCCTCTTCCAATTCCAAATCCGCTGCTGCTGCTGCCACCTCCACACCATCAGATTCGGCCTCAATGGGTCGTTCAACAGCCAAATCCTCCAAAGCTGCCCACGATGTGGAGCCAGACGTACACGAAGAGCGTTTCACAAAGCTCAAGTACTTGCTCCAACGTTCCGGCGTCTACTCCCGCATCATGGGCGAAAAGATGGAGAAGGAGCGCAAGGCTCGCGCAGAGGCCGCTGCAAAGCAAGAAGCTCGTCGTGAAGCTGCGGCTGCAAAGGCTGACAGTGCTCTCTCCGATCCTCAGCCCTCTGCTCCTGCTCGCAAGACTCGCTCAGGCGCCAACCCAAGTGACGACAAGCCATCTACTTCCACCGCCTCCGAGCGCGAGTCCCGCCGCAGAGACACCCGCAAACGCAAAAACGACGATTCCTACAACGTCTCCAGCTATCTGGACGAAGATGATCTAGAACAGGCAAAGCAACAAGCAGAGCAGGCAAACAAGAAGGCAAAGACAGAAGCATCCGACGCGTCCGAAACAAAAGCACACGCTGCTGCTGCTGCCAACGAAAGCGGCCGTCGCAACCAGCCCAAGCTCGTCACAGGTGCAAAGATGCGCGAGTACCAGCTCGATGGCCTCGAATGGCTCATCAGCCTCTACGAGAACGGTCTGAATGGAATCCTCGCCGACGAGATGGGTCTCGGCAAGACCCTTCAAACCATCTCATTCCTAGCTCATCTCCGCGAGAAGGGCGTCTGGGGTCCATTCCTCGTCGTCGCTCCCCTCTCCACCATCAACAATTGGGTCTTGGAATTCGAACGCTTCACTCCCGACATTCCCGCCATCATGTACCACGGTGATCCCGAGGTGCGTCGCGAGCTTCGCGATCGTCGCCTCCGTATGCCCCGCGACAAGGAAAGGCAAAAGGATTTCCCCATCGTCGTTACCAGTTACGAACTCATCATCCGCGATCGCAAATGGCTTGCTAACTACCCCTGGAAGTTTATCGTCGTCGACGAAGGTCATCGACTCAAGAACCTCAACTGTCGTCTCATTCGCGAGCTCAAGACCTACCGCAGCGCAAACCGTCTCATTCTCTCAGGCACTCCCCTCCACAACAACCTCGCCGAGCTTTGGTCGCTTCTTAACTTCATCCTGCCCGACATCTTCGATGACCTCGCCACTTTTGAGACATGGTTCGACTTCTCCGACATTCACGAAGAGCAGGGCCAGTCTCGTATTCTCTCCAAAGAGAACAGCTCCCAGGTCATCACACAGCTCCACGAGATTCTCAAGCCCTTTTTGCTTCGTCGTCTCAAGAACGACGTCGAGACCGACTTGCCGCCCAAGAAGGAGTATCTGCTCTATGCTCCCCTGACAGAGCTTCAGAAGGAGCTCTACAACTCGGTCGTCAACGGCGAGATCCGCAGATGGTTGCTCGAGCGCAAGACCGGTCTGCCCTGGCCGCAGATTCAAGAGATCCTCGACGACCCGGATGGCATCAACTCCGCTTCTTCGTCCGTCCCCACCACCCGTGTCCCCTCGGCAGATCACAGTCGCAACCAGTCCCCGCATCCCTGGGCAGTCGCGAACAAGCGCAAGAACGTCCATGTCAACCTCAACGTTGACGATCAAGAACAAGACTCGAAGCCCACCAAGCGCGGTCGCGGTCGCCCTCGCAAGAGCGAACCCATCAAGTCGTCGCGATCCTCCTCGGCCGACTTCCACATCGTCGAGGACGAGGAGACCGCTTCTGGCGCCTCGACTCCTCGCAAGCAAAACAATCGACGAGCCAAGCGCGGTGTCAACTACCAGGTCGACGAGATGACCGACAATCACTACTTTGACAAGCTCGAAAAGGAGCTCAATGCCGGTCCAAAGCAGCTCTCTGCCGCTCAAGCTGAACGTCAGGGAAAGCTCTTTTCGATCCGCGAAGCGCAGAAGCAGATCAAGAATATGCACCTCGAGAACATTGTCATGCAGGCTCGCAAGATTTGCAATCATCCTTTCCTCTTTGACTGGCCTATCGACATGGATTCGGGCACGCTCGTCGTCAACAAGGATCTCATCAATGCCTCCGGTAAGATGCTCATGCTCAATCGACTTCTCGACGAGCTCTTCCATCGTGGACACAAGGTGCTCATCTTCAGTCAGTTCACCACCATGCTCGACATCATCGAGGAGTGGGCCAACGAGTTCAAGGGTCTCCGTACCTGTCGAATCGACGGCACCACGCCCCAGGATGAACGACGTGCACAGATGAAGTCGTTCAACGAGGACAAGGGACCCGACGCATGCAACCTCTTCCTACTGAGCACGCGTGCCGGTGGTCTCGGTATCAACCTCGTCGCTGCCGACACGGTCATCTTCTACGACTCGGACTGGAACCCGCAGATGGATCTCCAGGCGCAAGACCGCGTTCACCGGATCGGTCAAACCCGGCCCTGCCTCATCTTCCGTCTCGTCTCCGCCAGTACCGTCGAGGAGCGTATCCTCAAACGAGCCGGCAACAAACGCAAGCTCGAAGCCCTCGTCATCCAGCAGGGCAAATTCCGTCTCCCCGCCGGATACCAGTCTGCGCTCGGAGGTGGCAAGAAGAAGAAGGAGGACGAACTGCGAGATATTGCCAGTCAGCTGCTCGCGCTCGAATCGGAACAGGTCAAGTTGGTCAGGGATGAGAACGATCAGATCATCACCGACCACGAGTTGGAATTGTTGTTGGATCGTTCGCCGGCGGCGTACGAGAGAAAGATGGGTTGGGTCTCGAATTCTCATACGGAAGATCCCAAGAAGCCGGGTAGGAAGACCGCAAATGGCAGAAGCGCGTTCGAGGTCACAGAGACAAAGACGGATGAGGCAAACGAAGAGATCGCCAAGCTGTTGGCAGGCAATTAGAGGAGGAAATGGGGCGTCGTTCACAGAGATTTCTCTGATGTATTCCGCATCGCATAATGCTGTGCTTGTAGACGATGACTTGCTAGATCTACGACTTCATCATGCTCGTGATGGGGGAAGCAACGATGCAGGTTTGCTGTGGTGATGACCCATTTGGAGGATTTGTCCGTCTCTCAACGGCTCTCTGCACAGATAAGGGCTCAGTGAGTCTCGATCCTGTTGCTGCATTCAGCTTGTCCACATCATTCGAACATGATCATAGCCTGAACGTCTGTCTTGTCGGTGAACAGCATGCCTTTGACCAATCTGAACTTGTTTTGTGCATTTCCATTCGCATCCAGAAGTACGATTCCATCGACTCACACTGAAACTTTGGACTGCATGTCTTCCTCGAGCACCATCTGAGCGATCTTATCCGCGACCCACTCGAAATCGCTTTCCTCCAACCACACCTGGGCGGACAATCGGATCCACACTTTACCCGCGTGAGGTCGGAACATGACGAACGTATCGTGTTCGCTCGCCAGTCGAGTTTGAAGCTTGGTCGCCAAGACGTCGAGCTGAACGTGCACCTCTTCCTCGGACAAACCCTGAGTCGGTGGCAGACCGATCGGTACGGAGACGTTGACCATGCAAGCAGTCAGATTCTCCTCCTGCGTTGGGTTCTCGACCTCCATCACCACGGAGCCTTTGCCCAACCGTTTTGAGACAATCTCTCCTGCCTTTCGTGCCAACTCGGAGTTGTACTGCATGATCGATTGCTCGCCTCCCATCCACTTGCGGAACTCGATGGCGGCGGGAACGCTGAGGTAGTTGGAAAGGTCGATGGTACCGGTCCACTCCCAGGTGGCGACCCAGTTGGAGGGTGCTTTGGTAGGGATGAGATCGGGTGCGTTGGATTTGGGGATGTTGGGGGAAAGGTAGAAGTGCGATGTGGGGATGGCGGTGGCCAAGCCTTGGTTGCGAGCGGGGGCGTACAGAAAAGCGCATCCGCGGTGGGCCGAGAGCCACTTGTGACAGTTGGAGATGAAGAAGTCCGGATCGACGGCGCGGAGGTTGAGCGGGATTTGGCCGACGGCGTGGGCGCCGTCGATGAGCGAGAGGATGGAGTGCTGTCGAAACAGCGTGACTAGTCGTTCCCATGGTACGATGACGCCGGGGACCGAGGTGATGGCGTCGACGATACCAACGCGGATCTTGATGCCTTTGCTCTCAGCGTGCAGGATGGCTGCCTTGGTTTGGTCCACCACCTCGTCGTGCGTCAGCGGATACCTCAACGGCACAGTGACGAGC
Organism: Pseudozyma hubeiensis SY62; assembly: GCF_000403515.1. NCBI lineage: Eukaryota > Fungi > Basidiomycota > Ustilaginomycetes > Ustilaginales > Ustilaginaceae > Pseudozyma > Pseudozyma hubeiensis. Next base: position 209,728 of record NW_012133835.1, read on the forward strand.
TGCAGCTCAAAGTCCGGGTTCGAATCCACAACGTACTGTGCTGTCTTTCCGCAAGCGCCGTACACCGTGTCGTACACCAAAATCCCTTGGCCCTTCTTCCAGGTCCCATTCAGACCCCTCATAACAGCATTGACGCCAGAAGTGGCGTTGTTGACAAACACCAGATCCGCCACATCGCATCCTACAATGTCGGCCACCTCTTTGCGAGCCTGGTCGAGCAAAGGCTGGTACTGTTGACGCAGGAAGGTATCGGGTCGACGCTCGGCTTCGTCGAGGTATTCTTTGATGATGTCGAGGACGTAGGTGGGGCAGGCGCCGAAGGAGCCGTTGTTGAGGGGGACGTAGGACGGGTCGAATCCGTAGAACGGTCTGAGCGAGTGTCCGAAGCCTGGGAACGGTTTTGACAGCAGTGCGTGACGGTGGGCTGCGATACGCTGTTCTAGTGGTTGTCTAGCGACCATCCTGTCTGAGAACGGTGCAGGGAGGATTGTGAGGGGCTACTTGGGGAATAAAGACCAGCGGTCGTTGCGACGTAGGGGGATGTATATAACCGGCTACAGTAAAGCAAGTGTCGGCTTGTTCCGAGTCACGGAGAACTGGTTGCGTGTCCGTTGCAGAGCGGACCCTGGTGTTGGTTTTGGCTCAATCGGTTCTTCCCAACCTCGGGTTTGCCGGCGTCTCGGAATTTCTGATAACGCGGGCTTGTGCACGCGTCCACGTTGATATCGCACAGGCCCGAGTCATCCAGTGTAGCTTGTCGGTAGCTTGTCCGCCTCTGACACACATTCGGGCTCTAATTCAGCTCAGGCCTCGGAACAGCACCGAAGGTCAAACAGACTCTTTCCCGAGTCAACGCGGGACGCTCGTTCGGATGCTCAAATGACAAGATGATGCAGAAGGGCGTTCCTACGTGCGTGTGTTGCGTAGCGAGCGACGTCCACTGTGTGAGCATTCGTGCGGTTCGTACAGGTCTGGTCTTCAAGGCTGACAGGCCGATGCAACACTTCAGGCTTTGCCCGTGACGACGTCCTCCGGGTGCTCGCTCTTCCACCAATCGACACTCCTGCGGATACCTTCTTGGACGCTGACGATGGGCGAGTAGCCGAGCGCTCTACGCGCCTTTTCGATGTTGTAGTATCGCGAGCTTGCCGAGTAGGTCACCTTGTACTTGGTGAACTGCACCTCTCTTCCCGTCAGCCAGCCGAACGTTTCAGCGAAGCCAGCCAAGGTGAGACCGGTCTCCTTGGAAAGCTTCCAAACCTTCGACTCTGGCATCACGTGTCCCATGCCTGCCCACAACGCGCGTGGGAAGTCCCAGAAAGGAATGGGTTGGCCGTTGGTGATGAAGAATGCCTCTCCCGCGACTGGCACCGTTTCCTCCACCAGCGGGAACTGGTCACCGAGCGGGTTGCCTGGGCTGACGAGTTCCGGGTTCATCATGTGGAAGAACTGATCGTACTTGTTGCGGATCACGGGTCGCACGTTGAGCTCGTGTTCAAGCGTGTCGGGGCTCAACGTGGTGGGCAGCTTGCGCGCGTAGTCCTTGGACCCGGCAGGAGTGTCTTCTCTCGCTTCACTGGTGGGCACTGCACGTTGGGATTCGAGCTCGTCATTCGCGATCACCTTGGACGAGATCATGACGTCGCCGAGCTTGTCAGCGGAATAGCCAGGGGAATGGAGCTTATCGGCAGCAAGCAGATGTGCGTGCACCACATTGTCGACGTAGGTCCAGTCGAAGAGATTGTCGTTGTCGCCGATCTGGAACTTGGTCTTGCCGGTGCGCAGCACGTTGAAGAAGCCGGGCAGCGCCTGTCGGTCGCCGATACCAAAGATGCCAGCCGGACGGATCGCAACAGTCTTGAGCTTGCCCGCCTGGTCGTTGTTGGCTTGCAAGACGAGCTGCTCCGCTTTCGCCTTTGTATCGTTGTACGCATCGAGCGGTTTCTTGGGGTAAGGAAGACGCTCGTCCACGTTGATCAGATCGTTGCCGTCGTAGACGACGCCTGCGCTGGATGTGAAGACGAGCTTGGTGACAGCGAGCTCCGGCTTGTTGGCCACAGCGATGACGGTCTGTGTGCCGACGACGTTGACCTTGTGGTAGATTTCCGGTCCCAAACCAGCGACCGGACTTGCGGTGTGGTAGATGACCACGCCCTTGCCAGCGCCCGCCTCGATGCCGGCTTTGTCTCGGACCTGGATTAAAGCGTCTCGAAGCGAGGATTCGGAGGTGATGTCGCCCGTGTAGTACTCGACCTTTTCGATGGGCTGTCGGGCGGGATGCAGATCAAAGACGGAGACGTACTTCTCGCCCCGTTGACGAAGAGCCAGAGCGATGCGTGAGCCGAGGAAGCCAGCGCCACCGATGACAAGGTGTGCCTCGCCCGATGCGGATGATGTCGACATTGCTGCGGATGCGAACAGTGTCGGATGTGATCGCAAGGAAGGGGTAGATAGGTGACTGGAAGGAGAGGAGAAGGTATGTCGAGTCGGAACACTTCCGTTGTGGTCAGTTGGTGCGTGCGTGTTTGCAAAATCGGCTTCTCCGCAAAAGTCAAGAAGGGTAGTGCATCGCCTGATATTTTCTCTCTTGCTGTGTTCAACAGTCCTGGGGCTCAGAGCAGCGAGAGACGCGCGCTCGCGATTCGCGCTTTCTTCTCGAAATCCAACACCAACCATAGAGGAAGGGATGTGAGACTTTTCGCAACACACAATCTTGCCAACTTGTTGGATTTCTGCCGGCATGTGCCACGAGGGTGACAAAAATAGAGAATCGGAGCAGCCGTTGAGTGGAAGTCCCTCTAGCTGCATGGACCAAAACGAAATTGTGCATATGCTTGCTGCGATGTGATGTTGCAGCGCTGCGGGAAAGGTCAAGCCAAGAAGCAACACCGACCAACACTTTCGAGACGGTCCGACTTTCCAGGTGCGTTGCGTTGCGTTGCGTTGCGTTTCGCTTTAATCTGGATTGCGCTGGCCCCTTTCGCTGGACGTCACATGGCCACACTTGCTGTACACACTCTCGCTCTCTCTCTCTCTGCTTGCATGCTTCGACATCCTGTCGACTCTTGACAGCTGCCCCTTGGCACATCCGAAGGTGGCGCTTGCTGCTCCGACGCAGCTACCCTTCCTGCATCTGCCAACCTGTTCATCACTAATCACTGGCACTCACAAGCGCAAGCGCCTATCGCAGCAGCAGGCTCGGCATACCCACAACGTTCTGATACAGCGCAATTCGGCACTGGAAGACGCCGCCTGTACAAAAGTGTGGGAGCGTCCGTTCCCACTCCTCTCGGAGGTGCCATCATCCTCGGCAGCGACCGTCGCTTGCTAGCTGAGCTCCGCCGCCATGATGTCTGCCACCGACGACATCGAGGAACCCCCTCCTCCGATCACGATATTGCTCTTACGGTCGCCCGTGTCCATGACCAAAGGCACAGATCCATATCACGACGCTTTCGGCTCTTTCTGTCTGCCCTCGTTTGCATCTTCTGCGCTCGAATCAGGCACATCGACTCCGCTGCCAAGCTTGTCGGAGGGCGCAAAGTCCTCCTTCTCTTCCACTGCAGAGCATGGCGCTCTCGACCTCATAAAGACCGCCCTGACGCAGCAAGCCGCCGTAGCCGCCGTCGCCGCCGCCGCTCCCAACAAGCCATCCCCGGATCCTACATCAGCACCTGCAGCAGCGTTACCACTCTCAGCAACGGGAAGACGCAAGGGCAAGTTCATCCACGATCAGCCTCGTCTCATGACACATCACCTCTCCTATCCACAAGACGCCAACGGCGATGAGGTCGAAATCGAGTATTGTGTCACTTCCTTCCCCATCCTTTCTCACAAGTTTGTCAATCGTGATCAGTTCATCGATCGTCTCCTTCATGGCTCTCGCAACACCACCGACGGCTCCAGCGGTCCTTACCGCGGCATGATCGTGACGAGCCAACGAGCTGTAGAAGCATACATCTCGGCAGGCGTCGCAGCCCAGGACATCCTCCGCAGCAACAAAAAGACTTCTTCCAGCTCTCCGACGGCGTGGAATCGTGTTCCCTTCTTCGCAGTGGGCCCCGCGACCTCTTCGGCGCTACGCAACGTGCCTCTTGCCCCATGGCTTCGCCCGCGACTCGTCATGGGTGGCGAGGCCACCGGAACAGGCGAAGCGCTGGCTCGCTACGTCGTGCGTCACTTTTCGTCGCCTTCCATCTTGGATCAGAATTCCGACGTGCGCTCGGCGGAGCAGGCACCCCCGCTCCTATACCTCGTCGGCGACAAGAATGCGACCACGATCCCTGACATGCTGACGCAAGCCTCACCTCCCACAGGTCCCGTCCCCTTCGAGGAGCTTCAGGTGTACGAGACGGCGCCAGATGTCCACTTTGCCGAAGGCTGCGATGTGCTCGCGACGACGCTTCCTTCGGTCGTCTCGCGCCCTCCCAGTCGGAGACCGAGTCACGGCAGCAGACGTCCCAGCGGCGGAAGCATCGCATCGGCTGCCAGGAGCACAGGGGCCAGCCGCAGGTCGAGCGCCGACGATCTTCGCGCCCATGCTAGGAGCAGCGCCGAGCTCAGCCGCAATCCGTCGCATTCTTCCCACCATCAAAACCTGAGCCACGTGCCTTCCGTCGGCACGCCGCTCGGCGTTAGCACCATGACATCGGCCGAAGCAGCGCGTCCACGCCCCGACAACCTGGCCATTCCTGCCGCAGTTGGTGGGTCGCCCCAGCTGACGGCATCGCCCGCTCATATCGAGCCAGAGGCCATCAATCCGATCGAGGAAGAGTCGGTGCTCAAAATTCTCAGGTCAAAGGCCAAGAATGCTGCCGCCGATTCGGCCGGTCATGGTGCCGGAAATGGCGCCAAGCCTCCCTACGTCGCGCGGCCGGACTGGATCGTCTTCTTCTCGCCGAGTGGCGTCGATTATGCATTGGACGAGTTTCGACGTCGCAAATGGATGCCACCCGCCACAGATGGAAGTGCATCGGCCGCGACGACTCAAAAAGCAGAGCAGCTCGGCGCCGCAACCACCATCTCTTCTGCGCATACGACAGCGCTCGGCAAAGGCTCAGCCAGCACCTCTCGCAAATTTCCGCGCATCGCAGTTCTCGGCAGCACCACACGCGCTTGGATGGTCGAACACCTCGACATGGAGCCCGACGCTGTCGCCACCAAACCTGGTCCCAAGGAGCTCAAGGATGCCATCGAAGCGGTGGAGCTACGTCTACGTGCCAAGGTGTAGAACATCAACGCCCTCGTAGGCTAGCTGTGTCGCCTCGTCCCTGGCACAACCGCATTCCTCGCTCGCACTTCTACTGATAGCCGGTTTTGCACAGGCTCACCTCGTCGACAGGCCAGTATCTGTGCCGACAAGCACATTGTCCCCTCTCGCTATCTCCCTGCGCGTCACACGCACGCGAGCGTCGCCTCCTCTCCTCTGACATCATTTAGGTCAGTTGCAAATCTCTGCAACCGTCCGCATTTGCATCTTCTCGCTCCTTTCTGCCTTGCTTTGTGACTTTGTGTGACGGATGTGGTCCGTGTGCGACGTGAGCGGCGGCGCTGATTAAGCTGCTCTATCTGCGGCGAGTCAGCAGCTGTGGCGCGCCATGCGGAAAAAGAGGACTCGCCTTTTCCTGCCACTGCTGGGAGCTATTTGACTGCGCATTCTCCTGAAGGCTCTCTTGCCATCTTGACCGCCTCTCGCAATGAGGTCGATCTGTTCTCTTCCGCCCTAATCAGCCTATGTGTGCGGCGAGGCTCTCTTGATGAGAAATAGGTGAATCAGCGCTGGCTCATTAGACGCTCGATCAGCCCCAAACCTCAGCTTAGGTGAATGATGACGGTGCTGATGCTCTTCTGCCGAGACAGCCGCTTATCGTCTTGCGGTCAGCGAAGGTTCCAACAGGTCAGTCGATACATATATAGTTGCATCCCAAGCTCCCTCCGTTTCGTCTTTCGCACCAACGTCGACATCTTCCGTCTCCGTGCTATCTCCCTTTGACTCACAAGAAACCAGCCATCCCCTTCTTCGTCGCTTACGCTCTACAACATGGACACAGCCAGCCTCGTCAAGCGCGGCAATCGTGCCCTCGAAGTCAATCCACCCAACGCAGACATCCACTTGGGTCGATGGGGAAGTGATTGGGGCTGGGTCATGTTCTGCATCATGGGCGCTTCCACCCTCGGCCTTCTCGCGTGGTCCTTCAGGATGCGTAGAAAGAGGAGGGCCTTCCACTACCTTCTTGCTGCTGCGCTCGCCGTCTCGACCGTCTCGTGGTATTCCCAAGCCAGCGATCTTGGATCCACCCCCATCACGGCGCAGTTCCTGCATCACAGTGCGCGCGGCAGCGGCGTTGGCGGCTACCCGACCCGTCAGATCTGGTACAGTCGCTATGTCGACTGGACGCTCACTACCACGCTTCTGCTGCTCAGCCTGCTCCTCATCACGGGCTTGCCCTTGTCCATCATCTTTGTCACGCTCTTCTTCAACGTCCTCATGGTCGTCTGCGGTCTTCTGGGTGCCCTCACCCGTACTCGTTATAAGTGGGGCTACTTTGTGAGTGGTCCCTGCACTGTCCCTCTTTCTTGCTGATAAGGTTGAAGATCCACTGACGAGCCCCAACCTCCTCCGATTATGGACTTTTGCGCTATTCGCATGCAGGTCTTTGCTTGCGCTGCACTTGGCTACGTATTGTACCACGTCTTCGCGTCCGGTCTGCGATCTGCTCGACGACTCGGCAAAGACTTTGGACGTACCTACCTGTATGCTTCGGTATTGTTGGGCATCATCTGGCCCATGTATGCTGTATGCTGGGGTTTGAGCGAAGGTGGCAACGTGATCGGCATCAGCGCCGAGGTGAGTCCTGCTGCCGTGGACTCTCGACGCGAATCGTAATCATACATCGCCGTGTTAGCACTGACACCCTGGTTCTTTCACTATGTGCCGCATTGCAGTTCCTCTTCTACGGCATCTTGGACATCTTCTCGAAGCCCGTCTTTGCGTTCCTTCTTCTCAGCATGCTACGCAGGTGCGACTACGGAGCTCTTCGCCTTCGATCGGGTAAACGGTCCGAAGAGGACAGCGACCTTCACGAGCCACGACGTGGCCTCGTAGAGAAGGATCACGAGCGCATCGGTTCGGCTGACCACCACCATATCGGCGGCGCCAACACCAACGCTCATGCCGGTCTGCAGGGACCCGCCAACAGCACGTTGCCTCATGGCGCCCAGCACACGACGATGTCTCCCGCTCCCTGAAGGTCCTTTCTACCGACCAGCATCTCCTCCTTCCTCATCCTCCACTACTTGACACGCAAAGGTCCACGTTGTATCGAAGTCTCTCAGCACCTTCCTTATCTGATTCCACACAGAACGCAATTGAATGTCCCGACGTGGTTCTCATTTCCCCCATCTGGATGTGGTCGGCTGCCTTGAGCCACTGGTGTGCTCGTCGTGCGTCTTGTGTCCGCGCTTGATACAAGCATGAGCCTGCTGATAGATTCCGACAGATGGCGTGCAGAAGAAGTCCTCGCTGTCGTTGAACGGAGAAGCCGTGGCCTGGTAGGCGCGTCCTCTGTGCTGCACACTGTCCCGTGGCGTTTATCGACATCTGTCGACATCTGGACAATTACAAAGTGAGTCGTCGTCAACACAATATCTGTGTCAGAATAATCTACAGGAAAAAAAATTCAGAGTGGTGGACTTTTGATGTGTGCATTGTGGCGTTCAGGGTTTCACCAATGGTCTTTGATCTTCCAAAACACAAATAATCTCATGAGCGAAGGGTGGAGCAACTTGAGGATTTATGAGTTCATGAATGGCTTTTCTGGAGAAAGTCAGCGACAATTTTGAAAGCTAATGCACCACTCTGACTTATACCGCGCATCAGACAAGCGTCATTTTGCGTGGTACCCATTAAATGAAAAGGAGAGTGTGTGTATTCGAAACATGCGACCGTTCTTGTTTTTGTCATCGATGAAGATAAACGTATGACAAAATTGTGTTGTCTGGAACACGGTAAATGTACGCAGTACACTCCCTCGTGTTCAGCAGAAAAAAATAAATACAAAGCGCCAACAAAACAGATGCGAGCAATAATTCTGGGTCGACTCTTAAGCAACGCTGCTATTTGACATTTCTGCCAACAGAATCTTTGTCCGAGTATACGCAAATAGAGAGTGCAAGCACTGTCATTCACTCGTTGCTCGATAATGGTATCAGTGATGCTTCCATGTCCTTCTTGAACCGCGTCTGTATTCACAGTTTCGATCATGCTGCATACATTTTTATTCGACAAAGCTCAGAAACACTTGCCATCTGAACGAGAACGTTGAGATTGAATCTTTTCTTCTTGTAGCGCTGTCATCTTGTTTCTTGTTTCTAGAAGCTTTTGTTAGATTTGACTGAAAGCAACCAGTACGTCGTATCAGCGTTTTCCACTAGATAAGCTATATTTGAACAAGTAAACACGACGTGTTTTCATTGTGAAATTTTCGTATCTGCATAAACACTCGCCTCGACGACAATAATGAAGTTCAGAGACAAAAAAGGGGCTCTGCGTGCGAAATGTACTTTCAAGCGACAATTCGCCACTTAGAGACGTGTGTCTGAGGAGTAAGAGGAAAAATAGTGATTTTTTGGCAAATCCTTGCCCTGAAGCACCTGAACTAATTCATAAAAGATTCTCGAATCTGTTTACTTGTCTTGGTGGAGACGAGAGAGACGAGAAAGGGGGTCACCGTCGTCTCGCGAACGAGCTAGAAGCTCCACCATCATCTCGAGCACTTTGTGACCACGAGTGCATCAGAAAGGACCTGCATGATACTAAGTAGCGTGCTTGGGAGAGCACTTCTCCGACCGGCAGACTGGGGCGAGCGTGTGCTCCACGCTGTGAATCTCGTCGACTCACATGGCTTTCTATACCACGTCGACTGCTCCCGAGTCAACTCACATTCGCGCGTTGCTCCGGACAAGCAAGATCCGGCCTCTGAAAGCTCAGAGTATGAGAGTTTGAGGCTTTGTTCTGAGCTGGCACCTTGCCAGATCTTGTACAGCGAGACATGAGGGACAAGGTCGTTAACGGCACACGACGAAAGGCGACGTTGGGCCGCGGACCAAATGACGGAGAAGAGCGCGCGTGTCGATTTGAATTTGGATTTGACGTGTGTGGAGGCGCGGCAGTCGGAAAAGCCGCAGCCCGATCGAGATCCGCAACACCGGGTCGCCGTGTGCTGCTGGAAAAGATGCGCGGAGGGGCATGAAAAAGAGGAAGCTCGTAGCCGAGACAGAAACTGGAAGAAATTTCGAGACTTGGCTTTGGTTTCAGTGTCGTTATGGCTCTCTCCTCCTTTCCCCTTATCAGCGACGTCACTTCTCTCATTGCGCACAAACACTCCGCCGCCGACCACCATCATCGTCCCGAGTTCATCCAGTTACGAACATGTCGGCAGCACCTCCTGGCAGAGTGCAACCCGCATCTGATTTCAATCCTGCCTCATACGGCTCGGTCCTCCCAGGCTCCTCTTCTTATTTCGAACGTACCTCGACTCGCAGCGAGACTCAGGACAGCATCGACGAGCGCGACGACGAGGAGATCGAGGCGGACGGCTCGGCCACCTTCCATAGCGAAAGCGGAATCAGCCAAGATGGTACCGAAGATCAGTCCTATACCTACGGCCGCGATCGCGATGACGGCAACGCCAGCATCCTCGGGACGAGCATGTTGAGCGACTTTGCTTCCATCTTTCACCCCAACGAGTACATTGTCGCTCAGCAGAGGCTCGACGAGCAGGACAGAAGAAGCGATTTTGAATCCTTTGACGAGGAGCGCCAGCCCATCCTCGCCTCCTCCTACCACAGCACCAGCAGGAGGCAATCTGCCACTGCCTTTTCGAATCGACGTCCCTCGGCAGTGTCCAGCTTACGACCCTCGATCCGCTCGCACCGCAGACCACAACAGATCCCAGAGGAAGACACCCTGCCCGAGGGCTCGACTTGGTCCAAAGCGAACACCGAACACCCCGATGTGAGCGCCATCACGCTCCATCATGCCCTAGTCGACCCCTCCACCACGCCTGGCACAAATCTAGGTCTCATGCTCATCGCCGTCAGCCAAGTCTCGTACTCGACCATGAACCTCTTTGTCAAGCTTCTCGATGACCGTGAAGGCCAGCAGAACGAATCGGAGCCCATCGGCGCGCTCGAGGTCGTCGGTGTGGAGTGCCTCATCATTTGGATCGGCTGCATGCTCGCCATGTGCCTGGCAAAGACCGAGCACATCTTGCTGGGCCCACCGGGTGCTCGCATGCTGTTGCTCGCACGAGGCATGTTCGGTTTCGCTTCCACTCTGGCGCTCTACATTTCCCTGCATGCTCTTTCTCTGTCCGATGCCACCGTCATCACCTTCCTCGCACCTCTGGCGACTGGCTTCCTAGCTCACGTCATGCTGCACGAGCCCTTCACGATGCGCGAACGCATCGCAGGTGCCTTTTCCCTCGGCGGAGTCACGCTCATCGCACGGCCCTCGTTCCTGTTCGGCAACGACGCGGGCGAAGGTGTACCCGAGGATGGTGACATCGAACTTCCGCCCCCCTCTGATCCAGGTTCCAACACAGAAGCAGCGCGCATTGTTGGAATTGTGGTTGCCCTGGCAGGTGTCGTGCTGATGGCAGGTGCCTGGGTATGCCTTCGTCGCATCGGCAAACGTGCGTCCACCTACCACTCGATCGCTTACTTTTCCCTCTGCAGCTGGGTTTCGAGCTTCGTCGCAATGTGGGTGCTCAACCAGCCATTCGTGATTCCCTCATCGACTCTGTCGCTATTCCTGCTCCTCGGAGTGGGTTTGTTCAGCTTGCTCGCCCAAGTATTCCAGACACTCGGCCTGCAGAGGGAGTCAGCCGGACGTGCGGCTACCATGTCTTATCTGCAGATCATCTTTGCGCTGGCGTGGCAGCTCCTGTTGTTCGGTCAGGTGCCAGATTGGGTCTCTATCGCCGGCAGTCTTGTCATCCTTGCAAGCGGTGCTTGGGTCGCGCTCGGTAAGGAAGGCGGCTCGGCTCCTATGCATTGATCGATGTCGCAATTTTTCTCGACCCCGGTTCCATTTCTCTCACGTACGCATATATGATACCCCTCACACAAGTCAAATGATCAAGTATTGCTCTAAATCATTATTTCAGGTCTCCCGGCTCTATTCTTTGGATGTGTGTCCCTTTCTAGCGACTCGAAGGCAGTCCTTCTCGAGCTGACCATCGTCGTCGTCTTTGCTTGCTCGCACAGTGTGAACTTCTATCCCGCTGTCTCGCAGGATGTTTTGACCTTGACACTTGACAAAGTCATCCGGCTCTGAGACGCCTTGAAAGACACGTCGAATGCGCAGCTTTGCCTGTAGAGCGCCTGTCGTTGATCCTAGATGACCCAATTGCTGAGCTAGTTCCCGAGGAAGTTCAAAGACATTGGACTGCTCGTTGAATTTGAGGATGCGCTGCACACAGGGGAGGTTGCCCGAGAGTCTCTCTGAGCAGGGTTCCATGGTCGTGTACAGGTCGAGATCGAGCGTTGGTACATTATGTGCGTCTGTAGGTTGCTTTGCTAGCCCAAAGTTGGACGCGAGCCTGTCGAGTGCGCATTGCTCGGCGTGTGTGTTGCCCGGAAGCTCCCGAGAGAAACCGGTGGCGAGGATTTCCGATGGAGTAGCCTTTCCCGAATCTTTCGTGAAGGAAACGACGCATCCCACGCAAAAGGCAGCGTCCGTAGGCGGCGACTTATCAGCTTCGGTGAGCGCTGTAAGCATGATGGAGTAGTGACGCGGCAAGCGACCTACATCGGTGCCATCCGCAAAGCCGAGGGGCGTTGAAGCGGCTCTTCGCGCTTCCCACTCGCGCCTCCAGGCTCCGTATTCGCCTTCGATGCCGCCATCTCTCCATACAGCCCAGCTGTCGCGGATACGGAAAGCGATGGAAATGGGATGGTCAAGTAAGATCTGACGTATGGGAGGCGATGGGTGGAGCTCTGGAAGGATCATGTCACTGAGAGTGGAAGAGCGTCTGCGGTGTCTGGTGCTGCGTTGCCGGAGACTAGATGAGTTGGTTTGCTTCCTTGGAGTAGCAGAAGATGTGCTTATAGGCTGGAGCAAGCGGTTCGCGCGGATAGCGAGCGGCGACGAGGATTCCGAGACAGCGAGCGGTGCTGGCAGCCGTAGCGGCTTTCTGGAGAGATACTCGGTAAAGTAGTAATACACGCCTCCGAAGGCGAGACCGAGCGAAAGACCGACGATGATTTGGAGAGGGGTGTGGTAGTGCAAATGGTGCCTCGAGTAGCAAGTGAGGATAGATATGGAAGCAATGAGGATCATAGCAAGGGTGTGTTCGATTCGTCGCATGGTGTTGATCAGAGTCCGGGGCTTGACCAGGGGTGGACGATTGAGGTAGAAATGTGAGAGGAAAAAGGCGGCAAAGAAGCCGAGAAACTGCGAGTGGGAAGAGGGCATGCCGTAGCCAGCTCCGAGATGACCTGTTGGACGCGGTTGCTTGATGAGACGCTTGAGCGCCCAGTTGAGACCTTCGCACGCGAGCTGGCCGATGAGCGCGTTGATGAATGTCAATTCGCGACGGAGGAGGATGATGGTGATGTACGAGCACAGCAGGAATATGGGCGAGAGCGTGATCAGAGCCATCAGCTTGGCGAGCGAGTCGGACGGATCATCTGTCGAGCATCAAAGACAAGCGCACGGGATCAATCGTCAGCACGAATGGTCTCGGCGCATACATCGAGGCGAAGGCGTGACTTACATTGGACGTGGGTGAGACCGAGCGAGGCGTAGTTGCCCGGATCTATGGAGCTCGTCCCTTTGGCCATGATTGCGAGCGTGGGAGACGAATACGCCGTATGCAGTGGGATCCGAGATGATGGTAGTGGTCGATTGTCAAGGACCATCCGAGGCTCGAATGGAATCGCCAAGCACACGATCCCAGTCGGCATGGTCCGAGCTCGCTCCCCACCTCCACCACAGATGAAATCGGAACAGCCTTCAACCGAAAAATGGCCGTCCGAAGAAATGTGACATGAAAAAAGGGGGACACAAAAAGGCGAGACAAACACACGGGATAAGGTTGCCCGGCCCGCCCAAAAGTTTCGGGACATGCGAGCCTCGAGGTGCGCTTCGTTGCAATATCATTCAAACACATTCCGCTCGAGCGTGTGAGCAATACTACCACTCATCGGTCATTCCGAGCCCCATCAACGATACCAGCATCGATCTAATTCGCGCCTTCCCGAGTCGAGCCGATACAATGCCAAAGAAAGGAAGGAAAGGCTCGCGTCCAGCACCGCAGCATAACGACTCGCTCCGTAGAGACATCGAGGTGAGTAGCAATACGAGTAGCGACTGATCCCATCACACCCAAACTGACCCATTCTAAACTTGTTTGTCACAGGCGAATCGAGATGCTGCCGCCGAACCAGGTGTCATCGATCCCTTTGTAGACGACGACGGATTCGACATTGCAGATGAGCTACTCGCCGCACTGGACGCAAGGGACGCCCAGAACGCCGCAACCACTTCCAGCAGTAGCACCCAAAAGCCAGCTCCCGCCGCAATCCCCGTGACGAAATCGGATTCGACGCATTCCGGAGGCATTCGAGGAGCAGGTGAACGACTCATCAACGGTCTGCGGCATCACCACTCCGACGAAGCCGAATCCGCCAACCCAGATGCCCACGCGCCCGATACAACCGCTGTTTCTACCAGTCCAAATACCGGTCGTCGATCCAGCATTCGCAAACTCTTCAGCAGCAGTCCCAAGACGCCCGAGTCTGCGGCATCGCCACCACCACTAGACTCTGCTGCTGCTGCAACCAAGAAGAAACCCAGCCGGCAACAGCAACGCAAAGATCGAAAGGCGGCGGAGGCCGCAGAAGTTCGAAGGCAGGCGGAAGAAGAAGTGAAGCTCGGATCGAACAAACCGGACGAAGCGGCTCTCGAACGACAAGGCATCACGGCCATGTGTTCCGCCTTGGGTGTCAAGATGCACGAGATCACTCCGGACGGACACTGCCTCTACGCGGCCGTTGCCGACCAGCTGAACCTTCGACGACCGCACAACCCACCTACGGACTACAAGTCAGCGCGTACCGCAGCAGCGCGCGAAATGCGCACCCACCCAGACACCTACAAACCCTTCATCTCGGACTCGGACGAACACATGGCCGGCATCATCAACAAGGAAGCCGGAACCTTGAACAGCGATCAGGCGCAAGAAAAGTACTTTTTGGACTACTGCGATGCCGTGGAGAAGACGGGCGTGTGGGGTGGTCAACCCGAGATCCTGGCGCTGTCGAGGGCGTTCGGTGCGCAGATCAATGTCGTCATGGCCGGAAGACCGGTGTTGAAGGTAGGCGAGGGAGAGTACGAGGAGGACGCGGGGAAGGCCTTGTTGATTTCGTACCATAGGAAGATGTACGGGTTGGGAGAGCATTACAACTCTTTGCGACCGGCAGAGGGTGCGTGATGGGATCGCTAGCGGGAATTTCTGGTAGTACAAGACGTAATTGCAGGTTCAGCAACAACTTTGCGAGAACATCACGAGCCGACAGAGAATGTGCTTGCTGTGCCAGCTTTTGATTTGTGCGTGGATGTTTGCGGCTTCTCTTCTCAAAAGTTTCGACTTGTCAAGTGATGCTTGATGAAGGGCTAGCGTTCGAAGCTTTGAGCCAACTTACAGATCGCTTTGACTGGAGGCGGGATTTGGCTCCTAAATGGTCGATGCACCACGTGTGAAAATGCCACATCCTCAAAGCTCGAACTTTCTCAACGAGCATTCTCTCTCACAGATCCTCACACGCAATCGAATCTCAGACTTCCGCCACGCACGGCTCCGATGCAAATGGACAAAACAAGTTTGAATGTGTCAACCACGACAAAAGAAAAAACAGGAACGGCGGCGGTCTGAGAGGGAGAAAGGGAGCCAAGCTGGATGCAGATGAGAGGGATGCGTTTTGCGAGGGAGTTTGAGAAGAGACGGCTCTTTTTTCCACGTTTGGAAAGGGCCTTCTTTGAATTGACTTTGCTGTAGCGCTCTGCATGCAGTACGACGATCAAAGCTTTCTTTTAGTGGGGGTTTGAAGTTCTTAGGCGGCGACGGCACCGTTCTCGATGGCGCGGGCGTAATTCCTCAAGATGGAGTCGACGTCCTCCATGGTCTGTTCGCGCACGTCTGCCAACTTCTTGATCTTGGCGGTGACCTCCTTGACCTGCTCTTCGGTCAGGGTGAGTTCGAGCTGTTCGCATCTCGACTTGACGGCGTTCCATCCGGTGAGGCGGTGGCCGATGGAGACGTATCGGCTCATGCCAAAGTCCTCGGGACGGATGATCTCGTATGTGGAAGGGTTGGCGAGGATGGCCTTGGCGTGGATGCCGGCCTTGTGTGTGAAGGCGCAGTAGCCGGTGACGTAGTTGTTGAAGGGCACCTGGATCTGGACGGCCTCGGCGACGAGGTTCTCGACCTCGCGCAACGCCTTGAGGTTGTACTTGCTCATGACGTATTCGCGGTCGGCGGTGTACATGCGGGCGATGAATCCACCGAGCGAAGGGATACCGTTTCGCTCGCCGATACCGAGGACCGAAGTGTCGACGTGGGTGGCACCAGCCTCGAGCGCAGTGTAGGCGTTGGCGATGGCGCAGCCAGTGTCGTTGTGGAAGTGGCACTCAATGTCGCAGCCGACGACGCCGCGCAATGTGCGGACCAAGTCGTACACCTGTCTTGGGTTGGCGACACCGACAGTGTCGGCGATACCTACACGGTTGACGCCGACCTTGTCGACGGCCTGGTAGATGCTGAGCAGGTCGACCAGGTCGGAACGGAAGGAGTCTTCGGTGGAGAAGCGGATCTCGATACCCTTGCTCTTGACAAACTGGATGACCTCGATGGCGGTCTTGGTGATGTAGGTCATGTCCTTGCCGTGGGAGAACTCACGGAGGAACTTGGAGGTGCCCATGACGACATCGACACCGTCGACACCGGTCTCGACGGCGATCCTGGCGTCGTCCATGTGGCATCGGATGTGAGTGATGACCTTGGTCTTGAGACCGAGCTTGCAGATGGCCTCGCAATCCTTGCGGGACTGCTCTGAAGCGGCGGGGGAGGTGAGCTCGATGCAGTCGACACCGAACTTGTCGAGGGCCTTGGCGATCTTGATCTTGGTCTCTGTGTCGAAGAAGGCGTTTGCGAACTGCTCACCCTCTCGCAAGGTGGACTCAATGATCTTGAAGTTGGACACGTTGCTCAAGAAGTCCGAGTAGCGCGAGTTGAAGGGCTGGACCGAGCCGGCGTTGCCGTTGTCCCTTGGAGCGGCGACACCGTTGGTAGCGTGGCTGCCATTGTGGTTGGGAGCCGAGGTGTCGATGGCGACGTGGGTGTCTGGCGCAGTGCCGTTGACGTGCTGAATCGGAGAAGGGTCGGAGTGATCGCACATGATGTATGAAGGCTGTGTGTGTGGGAGGGTAAAGCGTATGAGTGTATGATGGCGAGAAGAGGAAGAAGAGCCAGACGGAAGATCCGACGTTTGACTCACCCTTCGTCGAGAGACTGACTCACTGCGCTTGCTGCACTCACTCGTCTACACTGCAGCAGCACAAAAGCGCAAAAGCGCAAAAGGGCAAGGCGATTTCGGTGATTCTCCGAAGCGCGATAATGCGCCAAAATAATCTCCAGGAAGAACTTGGCGAACCGCACGCGAGTCAGAGAGATTCATTCCAAAAAAAAAAAGGGCGGCCTAAGGCGGGGGAACCGATTCAAGGCATTACGTTTTGGCAAAGCCTTTGCTGCCCTTACAACTCGTATGACTGACTCGCTTCGACGTTCCCATCGGATCAGTTGTGTGATGTTGCCAAAGACATTCGGAGCTGTACCCGACGAACGGGAGCGGCCAAGCGAGCTAGCAGCAGGAATGCCAAATCCAACTGATGTGACTGGTTCTGGGGTGTTGGAAATTTTGAATTGCCGTTTGGCCTTCTCTTCCACAAGGTCAAGAAGAAATTGGCTCTGGCTTTTGCCTGTCGTGTGTGTTGAAAGCCGAATACTGGGGGCGAGTCACAGCGAGGTTGCCGCACCAAACCAAGCGAAATATTGCCACTCACAACCGACTCTCTCTCAACCGGAAAAGAATTTTGCGAATGTGCTTTTCTCGTGCGAATGAACGACTTGCTAATGTCAAAAAGTGGCGAGCTGCTGGTCTGCGTCACTCTGCACCGTGTCGAAAGTGTGACATCGGGTTATAGGTGCTTCATCGGGATATCGATCCAGAACGTCTGAGCTTCGTTCTCGACTTGGCCGTCAAAATGGACTGATTGGAGAGAGGTAACTCATATTGACATTTTCTATTCACATTCCGTGTCTGAGCCTACTGACCGCCAATTACAGCTCCTGACGACGAGCCATGGAATGCGACCTCTCTTCCAACGTAGCTCCCGTCCTGGCACCGTGGATCCTCCTCAACAGCGGCTCGTTGTCCGCGTGCGAGTCTCCCATGTGCAGATCCCGCTTCTCGCTCGCACTCCTCGCCGGGATCACTCGGGCGAGACCTCCGTGGTAGTGCTCCAAGTTGTCGGTGAAACTGTTGAGCTTGTCGCCCCAGTTGTTGTACCAGCTGTAGTCGCTTCCGTTGTTGAGCGTCTTGGTGATCGAGGTGAGGTCCAGCGAGAGGTACTCGGCGATCCACTGGCCGATCCACGTGTTTTCGTGCGAACCGATCACCGAGGCACGTCGCTTCTCGTAGCGCTGGTATCTGGGCGTTCCCTTCTTCTGAGGAGCGGCTTCGTGGTAGTAGAGCCCGACAGAGACGCCAGAGTGACCGGTGGTGGACCAGCCGAGGTGAGCACGCCAGTTGACGATCGACGACAACCACACCGTGTAGGGGATCTGGTTCTTGAGCTTGGCAAGGTCGACGGCGCGTTGGATCTCTCCATCCTGGACGTCCTTGATACCGAGACCCTTGGACACCACCTCGTCCTTGATGTAGGTGCGCATATCCGCGTCGGTACGGTTAGCAGCTGCCACCCACTTGGCCGTCTGAGCCGCCAAAAACTCGGTCGAGTGCGTCGCGTTCAGCAGCACATCCGGGTACCATCCGTAGTACGACTCTTCGTCTTCGGCCCTCTGCAGACCCAACGTCAATCCACCACACTCGTGGTCGGCCACGGAGAACATGACCGTCTCGCGCTCGCTCGGGTTGTTGGCAGCGTTGCTGTCCACCCACTCCACCACGGCTTGCACCATCTCGTTGTACGCGAGGATGTCGTGGATGTGTCCGATCGGGTCGTTGTTGTGAGCTGCGTGGTCGATACGTGCTCCCTCGATCATGATAAAGTAGGGCACGTCCTGGTTGCGCAGTCCGTTGAGCGCAGTGAGTGCCATCTCCTTCAAGCTGGGTTCTTGCGTCGCGTTTCGGTCGATCTCGTACGCCATGTGAGACGCGGTGAAGAGCGCCATCGACGGAAGCTTGATCGCGTTGCCGCCCTGGAGAGCGTCGAAGTCGCTGCGGTTGTTGACCACGTTGAATCCGCGCTGCTTGGCCTCCTCGACCAGGTTTCGTCCGTCGGTTCGGATACCGGGCTTGGTCGTGTTGGGAAGGAAGTGACGCAGTCCACCGCCCCACAGGATGTCGACCTGACGTCCCAGCATGTAGTTTCCGATCTGCTGGCTTGCGATCTCGTCCTCAGCATCACGGTCATCGATGTGGGCAGAGTACGAAGCGGGCGTGGCGTGGGTGATGCGAGAGGTGGTCACCAGCGCAGTGTTGTACCCTTTCGCCTTGGCACCTTCCAGCACGGTACCGCACGGCTTCTTGTCCGAGTCGACACCGATGTAGGCGTTGACACTCTTCAGACCGCACGAGTAGGCGGTGGCCGAAGCAGCCGAGTCGGTCACCAACGAGTTGGTCGATCGAGTTCGCACCTCACCCACCAGCAGCTTGTCCAGAGGCATGGTCACGTTCCAAGCCAGGTGCTTGGCCGACTGCAGGTACTCGCGAGCGAACGTCTCGGACGCGGGACCAAAGCCATCCGAGATGAGCTGGATGACGTTGGGCTGCTTCTTGTTGGAAGACTTGCCTCCGTTGTTGGGCGCAGCGGTGGCAGCCAGTGCCAGGAGCATGATGGCTCCCAGCTGAACAAACATTCCCTGAAGATGCATGGTGGAAGAGCGAGGTAGGGGAGGAGGGGTTGATGCGTGAAGGGTGGTGTGACGTTCGAGAAACAACAGAAGGCGTCCACTTTATATCATACTGACAGCCATCGAGAGTGGCCAAGCTTTCTTCTCAAAACCTACGGAACCCTGATCGCCGTACTTGGGTTTCAGCACAAGACCTGTGCACACTGACAGAAGAACCGCCTTCTTCATCTCCAAGAAGGGAAAAGCGAGCACGTTCTCGCTTCCAACAACCCTTGGCGGGCTTTGCCAGGAACGTCTGACCCAGCAAACATGTGGCAAAGACCTCGACTCGTCTACCTGCCACTTTCCAAAGATGTCGTGTGTGTACTGCAGCGAGAGCTAACTTAGCAAGAAGGATGCATAACCGTCTCACTCTCTCAAGCGGCGAGAAGAATTGCAAATTGAGACGGTGTTCAGAAGGCGTAGCACGTTCTCGGTGCATTATCGGAAGCCGCACAACCGTCCGTCGATGCCGCCGCTTCTCGAGCATAGCAGGCAGCTCTCGAAGACTGGTGAGCGGAGTCAAGGTGTCGGTCGCTGCCAAAAAGGTTCAGTGCCAATTAGGCGAGGCTCTTGGCAGCATATGCAACACCATCTCGTGCGGGGGCACAATTGCAGAGGAACCCGCTCCCCGAAAAAGAAACAAGAAAATGCCAAGAAATGCAGTCGCCTGTCGAAAATGGCCCACGTTCCCATCTTTGCGACTTGGTGCAGCCGCCAGCATCCACCAAACACTTTGACCCGTTTGGCCCGCCTAGATGGGTGAGAGAGCAAGTTTGCTTAGCAGCATCCCAACAGTAAACGCGGTAGTGCAGCATCGTATCGAGTCCGATAAAGAAATCCCTAGACATCCTGGGGGGTCGACGACGGCGATCTGCAAGGGAAGGAAGAGTTGCAGTGAGAATGTCGCCAAAAGTGTCGTGTGTGCAACCACAATCCTTCCCTTGCTGTGCAGTCAAAGCGACGGGTGCGGAGATGGCCGGAGCCTTTTCCAAGCACCCCCATCCCTCGCTCTCTCTTTCTCGTGTTGGAGTTGAATCGCACGTTCCAACCTCATCCCATCCATACTCACACGTTTATCGCATTGTCCAACGACGTTCAACGCTCTCTGACCCACCAGCCCCGCGATTCCCACAATCATTGAACCCCGCTCACTGGGTTGCATATGTTCCTAGACTTCCTGCAGTCAACCCTTTCCTTCCGCTCTGATAAAAAATTTGACTGACTGCATCCTCATCACTCACGGCTCGTCGGTACATTGTCACTTGAAACATCTTGCATTCCATTTCTGTCCCGGGTTGAGGTTACGTCTACACTCCACTTTTCACACTAACGACGCGGAGGTGGGGGTGGCATAGCTCGACCGTTCGAGCCAGCCGCAGGCTTGGGAGCTACAGCCGGCTTGGCAGCCACAGCGGGAGGCGCACCGTTCGCAGCACCGTTTCCATTGGCAGCTGCAGCCGCTGCTGCGTTTTCTGCCTTCTTCTTGGCCAACACGGCAGCGAATCCACCAGGTGCCCCGAGACCGGGCATCACAGCGACAGGCGCCGCACCTGCATCCGCTTGCACTGCTGCGGGTCGCTCGTGCGGTTTGCCACCAGCGGGCGCAGTCCTGACCACCGGCTTGGGTTGCACGACCGGAGCAGCACCGCCAAATGCGGGCTTGGCTGCTACAGCGGGTCGACTGCTGGCAGCTGGCGTGCTCGCGGCGCTGGTTGCCACAGGCGCAGCAGGAGGTGCTCGCTTGACGGGTGGTGCAGGTGCCGCTTTCGGTTTTGGTGGAGCTTGCGGGATCAGCTCGAGGTAGTTGGAAGGAGCCCATCCCTCGACGCCGTTCTTCTTGACCAACCACCATCCCGAGCCCGTCTCGTCCTTTTGCGTCACCTCGACCACATCATCCTTCTCGAGCGCCATCTCGCCCGCATTCTCGGTAGCAAACGCGTACAATGCCTTGTAGCGCGGCACCTGAGGCTCGACAGGCGCAGCTGCTGCGGGCGGAGGCGGCGGCGGTGGTGGAGCCGAACGAGTTGCTCCAGCACCACCCGTCGAGCTTGCCGAGCTTATCGCCGCAGCGGGACGGCCTGCGGTGGCGGCAGCACCGCCGCTACCAGGCAGCTTGGCTGCGACAGGGGTGGAACGAGGAATGGCACGAGGCTTTGGCTTGTTGTTGGCGTTCGATGGTCCTCCAGCCCTCAGCAATTTGCCCTGGGTGATGGGTCGCACCAGACCAGGCTTCTTCTTGGGTGCAGGTCGGGAGACGCTGTTGGCGGGTTCACCCGAGCCCACCGAGACCGCACTGCTCTTGTAGACGTCGTCCTTCTGCACGGTTTCGTCCTTCTTGAACGTGATCTGCGCCTTTTTGCCTTTCTTCTTCGAGTACTCGAGAGTGTTCGAGACAATCACGTTGATGGCACCGTTGGTCCTCTGCAGCAGGTGCGTCACCAGCTCCGTCTTGAAGTAGCAGTGCAAGATGGGGTCGGCCTCTTCGGCATTGTTGACATTGAGCACCAACCAGTCGTCGCGCAGGTTGGACAGACCCACGGCCGAGATGGCACCGAGGTTGATGCGCCTCTCACACGTGGTCGAGACCTGCTTGTTGACAAGCTGTGTGACCAGGATATACACAGCCTTGTCGGTCAAGATAAGGAAGCGTGGACTTCGCACACTCGAACGACCCAGGCGAGACACGAGCAACTGAGCACGGCTGCTGAAAGCCACTGATTCGCCGGGCGCCATACCTGAAGCCTGTCGAAGCATCTGACCCTCGGCACTTCCGCCACCCTTGCCGTTGGCTCCACCAACGTCGAGGTAGTCACCCATGAAGCGACGCGAACCAAGGAGACTGAATCGTCTGCGTTCCTTGCGCCCGGCGAGCACCTGGTGACCGTAGTCTCGCAGCTGAATGTACTGCAGGCCTTCCTTGTTGTTCTTCCACATGCGCTGGATTCGCCTGGCGCACTCCTCCTTGTAGCGCAGGTAGTTGCGGTAGGCGCGCTGGATACGCATGGCCATGTTGTGCCAGTATCGATCTCGCATGGTCTCGAGCGCAAACAGCGTCTCGGGGTTCTTGATAAACGCCTTTGTGACACCCATCTGCCACTCCTCGCGAGCGATGCCTGTGTCGGTGAGGATGCGCTCGCAACCGCTGCGGGCATCGCCCTGCCAGGTGTACTCTCCCGCGTACGACGTGTTGGGCGACAAGAGGTAGAAGCGCTCCACCATCTTTTCAAACGTGTTCCTGTAGGCGAAACCAGCACGGCGGACACGGATGTTCTCCTGCAGACCGAGGTATTTGATCTGGTGAAGGATGGCTTGCGTGTCGTACTCGCTGGGGCTCTTGTTCTGGTTCGGCTTGATGGTACGGATGTAAGACGGCTGCGCCTTCATGAGGTTCTCGACCAAAGCATTGGCGCTGGACTTGATGCGGTCGCCGGCGGTGGGGGGCCGCTTCTTGCTGTTGGGGTCGGGACGGTCGGGGAACAGCTTCTGAAGGTACGAGTTGGCACTCGAGTCGACGAGGTCGAGGATGTCCTTGAGGAGCGAATCCTTGTTCTTGTCGGTCATGCCTTGGACGTTGTACATGACGTCACCGGCATAATGCTTGATGAGGAACTTGGTGCCGCGAGAGTCGAAATGCGGATTGGACGAGAGCATGCCGGTACGCTGGATGAACGAGTTGTCGGCAGCGGTGGGGTCGGCGTGGGCGGTGGCACAGGCATCGTTCAAGGCGGAAAAGATGCCCGGCGGACGCTTCTCCTCGATGAGATCGCAGACGATCTTGTTGTTGAAGTACTTGATGGGCGTCCACTGGATCTGCTCGTACGCGTATTCCTCCTGCTCCTTCTTGAGGGTGAGCTCGATGAAGATCTGCTGGAGCTTCTCATTGACGTAGTTGATGCAGAGCTGTTCGAACGAGTTGTTGTCAAAGATCTCGAAGCCGTAAATGTCGAGGACACCAATGACGTTGGCGCTCTGCGCTCTTGGGTTCATGGATTGGTTGATGCGCTCGACGATCCAGTCGAACATGTTGTTGTAGATGGCTTTGGCCAAGGCGTCTCGAGCGGCGGCAGCCTGGGTTGGGTTGAGCGGCACCTCATAGACCGACCCTCTGCGTCCGCCGCGTTGCGTCTCCATGATGCGCTGTGTCAGAGCTTTGGTGACGTTGCCGGCGTCGACCTCGAGAAGGTAGGCGACAAAGTCTGGGACACCTGGATCCGAAATCTCTGCGTTGCCCTCCTGGTTCTCGACGTATTGCACGTTGCCGATCCAGAGGATGGCGGCGATCATGCGGAAGATGTTGTCCTGCTCGTCGGCGGAGAGACCGATGGTGTTCATGGCGCTGATGGTCTCCCTGAAGTCTGCATGGTCGTCGATGCCGTTGACGTCGAGACACTGGCTGTTGGCGGTGTAGGCATAGGCTTCGGGACCTTGGATGCCGTAGTTTTCGCGATGGGCTGCCGTGGCAGCTTTGGTGAACTGATAAAAGATGTGGAAGTTGCGCTCGTCGCGGATCTGCTGGACGACGCGGTTCTTTTCGAGGAGGTAGTTGGTGATGTTGGCACCGATCGGCTCGCCTTGCGCGTTGAACATGATTTCGAGGTACTTGCCGTGACGGGACGAGTTGTTGTTTCTGAGCGTTTTTGCGCAGCCGAAGCTTTCGAGGAGCGGATTGGTAGCGAGCACCATGTCCTTGACGTCCTGGATGCCCGAGTTGGAGCCACCGCTGACGGCGGCGATGTACTGCATGATACGCTTGGCGGCTTCCGTCTTACCCGCGCCCGATTCGCCCGAGATGATAACGCACTGATTCTCCTTGTAGGCGTTCATATTGTAGTAGGCGCCTTCAGCGATGGCAAACACGTGCGGCGTCATCTCGAGACGGTTCTTGCCGCGATAGGACTGGAGGATGTCTTCGGAGTAGATGCCGAGATCGCGGAATGGGTTGACCGAGATGAGCACATTGCCAATGTATGTGTAGATCTCTGCATTCTGGAAACGTTTCTGGAGGTTCTCGTTGATGGCTTCGTTGGTGACCTTGGAGAGGAGCGTCATATCGGAAACACCAGCTTGGGCCTTTTTGAAGCCTTCCCTCCAATCTGCCTTGGCGACACCACCTTTGGACGGCGCGCCTTTGGAAGGAGGTGGCTTGGAGGCGGCACCGGCCTTTTTGGCGCCTGCCTTCTTGGAGATGGCCATGGTGGGCGACAATCAGTGATCGAGGAGGCGATGCGACTTGATGGATGTGACGACGATAGAACTGAGCCACGCACGCAAGTATTCCGAAGAGTGACTGAGCAAGAGACCTTGTGACCTGCCGGATGGATCCGACAGGAACAAAGAAAAGCGATTCGTCGGCGAGCGGACCGAAGGCGAAAGGATGTGGATGATGGTGATGAGAGCGGAAACTCCGATGCAAGAGAGGGCGAACGAAGATAGGCAGATCCGAAGGTGGAAGGAAAGCGCGAAGGGATGTAATCTCACGATCTGGCAGGGTCCAACTGCCCTTTCGCGGCTCAAGATCGGTCAGACGGAATCGCACTGGCCCAATGCCTCCATCAGCGCGTGCGGACACATGGACACAGCGTCACTGTGCTGCACCGGCTCAGCGACCATCGCCCCGCATGGCTGTGCCTGGTCGACGTTCCAAAGTGGAGATTCTCATTCAAGTCGATTTGCATCGAAAATCGTGAGTTTGTAAAAGAAGATCTCACATTTTAGTTAAGATAGACTCCGTGTTCCGAGAAAAAAGTTCCAAGAAGAAAGCGTCGGAATGCTCAGCTTTCACCTTTGTCCTCCCTCCTCCTCCTCATCAGTCCCCCACGCAGCATCGCCGACACGATGGCGCCGAGGAAGAAGAATCCGGCCATCAAGTCGAGCGGCACCACCTCCTCAAAGGCGTCGCCGCTGCCCGACTGGGTCAAAGGTGGAGGTCCCAAACCGCCTCCCTCCTACACCAAGGCCGCCAAACAGCAGCAGCAATCACAACCGTCGGCCAACGATGCGGCATCGTCGACAACAGCATCCTCCTCATCCTCGGCAGCAGGACCGGGACAGACGCAGCAGAGAGAGATGCTCTTCCCGCCAGGCAGCAAGACACCGCTCAACATGCTCTACGAACGAGTCAACAAGTTGCCCGGATGGGAGAAACCGCTCGTCGAGCCACGCAGGCATAAGGAAGGCTACAGCTGCGCCGTCACCATCAGAAAAGTCAACAAGAAGGATGCCTCCAATCCCTTCACCGTCACGTTCGAGCCCAAAGAACCAGGACTGCGGCTCGAGTGCCAGTCCAGCTTGGAGGCAAAACACTGGGGCGCAACCTACGCGCTCTTCCGCATCTTCAACCATCTATCGCTCAATCTCGCGCTTCCCCCGGGTCCGAGAGAGTACTGGGTCAAGATGGAGGCGTACAAGAAGGAAGCACCCAGCCATCAGGATTGGATGTGGGAGCAAGACCCCTTCGAAGCAGCCGCAAAGAGGGAGGCAGACAAAGCTAAAAAGGAACACGACAGGCAAGCAGCTGCCGACGCAGCCAGCAGAGGGGAAGTGGGCATCGTCAATGGCAAGCTCAACGGCGCAGGCAAACCGCTCAGCAAGGCGTGGCAGGAAGCAAGAGAGGTCCGGCTCGCCAGCTCGTTGCGCGAAAAGATCGAGGCCACCATCCGCAGAGCGATGAGCATCTTTCCCTCCGCCAGCACCGCTCCGCTCGATCTGATCGAAGAAGACCAGGACCCAACCGCTGTAGCCCAAGGCTCGACACCCAAGATCGACGCCGCCGGGCTGGAAAAGGAGCTCACCTCGTATGGCTTTCGACGCGGACATTCGCGCAGCGCCATCTCGTGGCTCACCTCGGCCCGCGCTGCGCTAACCAACCCATCGAGCGCCTCGACAGCAGCCGCGCTCGTCGATCCCATGCTCGCCTCGGCCGCATCGCTGTCGGATCGAGAGGCTGCGTTAGAATACCTCATGCTATATACCCCGGAAGAAGACCTGCCCGCCAGATTCAAGCCCACCACCTCGTCCGAGAGCTTCGTCACTGCCTCGAAAGCAGGCGCGGGTGGAGATGCCCTAGCAGTCGGTTGGGCAGTGGACAAGCTCTCCAAGCAGGCCGGATTCCCCAAAAAGGCGGTTCAGGCCGTCTTCAAACGCATCGCTGCCGCCGAGCGTGCGCAGAACGTCGAGCTGCAAAGGGCAACCAAAGAAGGTCTGGCGTTGGACATGCTGCTGCGACAGATGGTCGGATGGGATTCGCCAACGCAAAAGCAAGAACAGTGGACCTCAGACGCCATCCTCGACGCCGTCTTGGCCTTCCCAGCTGAGATCGACGACCTAGACAAAGACGAGATGGAATCCAAACGAGCCGACGAACGCATGGCCGTCGAAGCAGTGCTCGGTGACGATCGAGTAGCCATCCCTTCCGAGCACGAGCGGTTCGGGACGCAAGACTACGACATCATCATCGCCGGACCAGGTACGTCTGCAGGCGGCAACGAAGACGTCCGACTACGCATCTCATCACATCCTCAATCCCTGTACCCGCTCTCGAGCGAAAAGGCGCAAGCGTTCGCCGTGCCTGCGTTCTGCGTCGTCTCCAAGACGCTGCCATCGTACCTCAAGCTGGCGCTCACACAGCATCTGATGCGTGCTTTCCAGGGCGACAACAAGAGGCCCGATTGGTATGACGCCATCGAGGCGGGTGATGGCGGTATTCTGTTGAGTGTTGTCGAGGAGCTCGAGGGCATGTGGAGCAACGTCGTCGACGATCCGCCTCTGCTCAACAGTGTGATGCAATACCTGGTCGTTCCAGACCCGATCGACTCCAGCGTCGAGGCGACACCAGAGACGTCTCGCGCTGCCACGCCCACCGGTCGAAACAACGCAGCGAGCAAGCGCCGAGGCGGAGCAAGCAGAGCATTGCGACTCGATGCGGCGGTCGATGCACAGCTGCAACGTCAACAGAAGCAGCTGCACACCTTGCCGAGCTTTGCCAAAATGGATGCGACGCGCAGATCGCTGCCCGCCGCTTCTGCTGCCACAGAGATTCTAGAGCTGATCCGCACGAACCGCGTGGTCATTATCGCCGGCGAAACGGGATGTGGAAAGACGACCCAGGTGCCGCAATTCATTCTGGACGAGGCGATCAAAGCAGGCAGCGGCAGCGAGTGCAACATCGTCGTCACGCAGCCTCGACGTGTCAGCGCCATCGGTGTTGCGTCCCGGGTCGCCGTAGAGCGCGGCGAAGAGCTGGACGGCAAGAAGAAGCCGGTTGCACCTGGAAGTCTCGTTGGTTACGCTATTCGCGGCGAACGCAGAGCTTCTCGAGAATGTAGGCTGCTCTTCACAACCACCGGAGTGCTGCTTCGACGACTGGGAGCGGGCGGCGACACCGACCTGAAAGGTATCTCGCACGTCGTGGTGGACGAAGTGCACGAGCGCAACGTCGACTCGGACTTTTTGCTTCTCGAGCTGCGCGAGCTGCTCAAGCGCAACACCAACATCAAGGTGGTGCTCATGAGCGCCACCATCAACCAAGAGACGTTTGCGAGCTACTTCGGGAGAGCGCCGTGCATCTCGATCCCCGGGCGCACGTTTGCGGTTCAGGACTACTACCTCGAAGATATCGTGCGCGAGAGCGGATTCCGACCTTCCGGCAACGAATGGCGCGGCGGACAACGCGGTGGAAAGCAGATCGAGGAAGAGATGGGACAGCTGCGCTCCCATCTGCAGTCGCAGGGTGTGGATGAAGAGACGGCAAAGACGGTGGAGAGCATCTCACGATCCGGAGGTCGTATCAGCTACGAGCTGATCGGAGGTGTCGTGCGGTATGTAGTGGAGAGGGCGGAGAACGAAGAGTTGAGCGGAGAGGCGGACAGCAACGTCGGTGGAGCCATCCTGGTCTTCTGTCCCGGTGTGGGGGAGATCCGACAAGCCATCGACGCAATCTCGGCATCGCTACGAGGACAGAGCAAGGTCGAGATCCTTCCGCTGCACGCCAATCTTTCCCCGGACGAGCAGCGTCGCGTCTTCCAGCCTGTGGCAGCAGGCCGTCGCAAGATCGTCGTGTCGACCAACGTCGCCGAGACATCCATCACGATCCCGGACGTCTCGTACGTCGTCGACACGGGCCGGGTCAAGGAGACGCGCTTCGAGCCAGAGAGCGGATTGACGCGGTTGGTCGAGTGCTGGGCCTCGCGGGCAGCGTGCAAGCAGCGACGCGGACGTGCTGGTCGTGTCCGCTCCGGCGAATGTTTCCGGCTGTACTCGCGGTTCGTGGACGAAAAGAAGATGGCGGCGCAGCAGACGCCCGAGATGCGACGCGTGCCGCTCGAGTCGCTTTTCCTGGAAGTCAAGTCGATGCGCGAGGACGAAGACGTCAAGGAGTATCTCAACAAGGCGCTCGATCCGCCAAGCTTGGCATCCATGGACGCAGCGTTGAGCAACCTCATCGAGGCAGGAGCACTGCAGTCCGATCAAGGATACAAGAGTCGACTCACGTCGTTGGGCAAGCATTTGGCGCAACTGCCCCTCGATCTCCGACTGGCCAAGCTGTTGATCATGGGTACCATCTTTGGATGCCTGGGGCCGATGCTGACGGTGGCGAGCATCATGTCGTGCAAACCGCTGTTCAGCGCACCCTTCGAAAAGCGCGAAGAGGCGAGCAAGGCTCGAGCGACGTTTGCGGCTGCTGGATGCAGGAGCGACCTGCTCGCCGATGCCGCGGCGTTCGAGCAGTGGCAGACGATGCGAGCCGAACGAAAGTCCAACGGTCAGATACGAGATTGGTGCGAGAGCAACTTTATCTCGCAGTCGACGCTGAGGGATATCCAGACGAACCGGCTGGATCTGCTGTCGCATCTGCAGGAGATGGGCTTCGTAGCACCCAGCTACAGTCCCTTTGGCGTGTACGACGACGAGGTGTACGACAAGAACGCGCAGCACGCGGGTGTACTGCGATCGGTGATCATGGCAGGGCTGTGGCCCGCCGTGGTGCGCATCGATCTGCCATTGGCCAAGTTTGATCAGTCGTCGAGCGGTACCGTGCAGCGCGAAGCCGAGGCACGTCAAGTCAAGTACTTTGATCGCAACGGTCGTGTCTTCCTGCATCCGTCATCGACGCTGTTCAGCTGCAAAGGGTTCGAGTCGTCGTACCTCACCACGTTCGCCAAAGGCTCGACGGGCGCAGGGCCGGAGTCGAAAGTGTACCTGCGAGATGCCACCGAGGTGCCGCTGTTCGGACTGCTGCTGTTTGGCGGGAAGCTCAAGATCAACCACTTTGCAGGAGGGATCGGCATCGGATCGAATCAGAGCAACGCCGGTGGCAAGGACGAGAATTGGGTTCGACTGCGCGCCAATGCTCGTATCGGAGTGCTGTGCGCTCAATTGAGGAGGTTGCTGGATGCGGTTCTGGATCAGGCGATCGACGAACCGCAGGATATGTTTGCTGCCCCGGGTTGCAAGGAGGTGCTCTCGATCATCAGCCAGGTGCTCCAACGCGACGGTCTAGCCGACTGAGGTTTCAGCGGACGTATGTCACACTTTTTGCAATCATATACAGGGATGTAATCATTGTCCTTTGACTGCAATGTCCGGCTCGATGCAGATGTATGTAACGCGTGATTGATCAGAAAAGTTGGTCTCATGTCGAGGCCGATCAACATTTGAGCTCATGAATCGTCGACACGAATGCAATGCTCTATTATATTGAGGGCTTACGAAGGCGGAGCGCCACCCGGACCCTGGCCCTGCGAAGATTCATTAGCCACTCCGCCGTCGTCAGTCCAACTGGCAGCAGCCTGTGTCGTATACTCGGCGCCCACATCGACAGCAATGGTGGTCCAAGCGAAAACACCGTCCTGCACGCTATCACCCAAGAGTACATACTCGACCACGGGATCGGAACCCTGACTGGAAGCCTCCTCAGCAAAGATGCTGTCGTCGGCGTTCAAGGTGAGGTTCTGGGTGTTGGTGGAGTACGGTTGCAGTGCTTCCACCTGGGAGATGAGGTCCTGGTCGAAAAAGAGTTGACCGATGTGGATGGCTCCATCGGCGCCACCACCCGAGAGGGTGTTGTTGGAGAGGAGGGTGGCGTTTGCATGGGCGACGACGTGGATGTGCGTGGCTCTGCCAGTGTAGTGACCGGGGAAGATGGTGGTGAACTGGGAAGCACCGTTGGAGTCAGTCTGTTGAACACCTCGGGAGAAGGTGGCGTTGAGGTTCGAAGTGTCGTCCGAGTTTCCATTTCCAGCAGCAGAAACACCCGAGTAGACTCCCGTAGAGTTGCAGCTCCAAATCTCCCAAAACAGCTCCGGAACAGGTTGACAGGTGTCGACGTTGACGAACTGGACATCGAGGTAGAGCGGCACTCCAGGCTGACCGTCGGTGACGTTGGATCGGAGCAGTTCGCCGCTCACCCAGTACGGTCCGATGGTCACTTCGGGTTGCAAGACGCATGCAGACGACGAGTTGGACGCAAACACCGTGGAAGTGGTGGCATTGGAAGAGGTCAGATCGGTACGGTTCGACTGGTGGTCCGTTCCCAAGACGGTGGAGAAATAGTCGGAGGAGTTGCGTCGAAGCTGAGTACGGAGATCGGAGAGGAGCTGTTGGCGACGTGTCTGGGAGTGAAGCGCATGACGACGCTGGATGGACGACGTGGACGCACAGTGAGAGTAGCGTTGGTGCGTGGAGCGCTTGAAGGCACGAGTCGCTTCGAGCTCGGCGGCGCTGGGAGGAGCATGTCCGGGATGGGCTACTACGGCGGTGAGAGTAGCGGCGAGCAGGGGCAGGGAGGGGAGAAGCTGCATCTTGTGTAAGGCTGCCAAGGTGGATGCAGCTGATGCTTTGGATGTGGTTCCAAAGAATTCGTAGCCGTTCTCTCGCCTATATATCTGTTTGACCTAGCCCGGCCGCAACAACGACGTGCTCTATACATTGTCAAAGCAACACTCGTTGATTGCGGCTAATGCTGCCAAGCACGAATCAGGGAGGCAGAATTCCATCATCTCACGACATGCAATGCGACCGCGAGGTCGATGCCAGGAAGCACGATGCAAACACATGTTTCGTTGGAGGTGGACAGGTGTGTATCATATTGAACGACTCGCGGAAGGTGCACAGCCAAGCAGAGCTCGTCCGTGTGGTCAGAGCATCGAGCGGTGGATAGCAAGTTCTTGGCATGCCTGACATCCATATGGATCTGCACGTCAAAGTGCGCCAACCCCCATTGCGGCCGAATCAACCTGCGGCGTCCATCGACACAGAAAGCCCGCCGGGACTGGAAATGCATCGCTCGTGATTGGGTACAGGAGCATGTCCAGCAAGGTACCCACCCGAGCACGCTGTCATGGTCTGTCACCGCTCGACCATGCGGAAGCGGCTGCGTCTCGCCAACTTTAGCTCGCGAACCGCGTTTCGTGGCGGTGCAATTTGAGACTAAATGTGAGATCGGTATGATTGACGTGGGGTCTTGTCGTTGAATTTTCAAGCGACTGAAAACAACCGACGGTCGTGTAAGATCGTTTTGCGTGCTATTGCGAGCTCCTCGGAGATGAGCAGGAGAACAGCGGGACATGACCGGAAATCCGGAACGGCGACGGGTAAAGCGCTGAACTCAGCTTCAGCCGGCGGGGGGAGAATCGACAAATCCATTAGCGCAAACAGCGCATTCTAAACGTTATCACAATCCAACAACTCGAATGCTGTCATACTTGGCAGCTCGAGCAGCGATGCTGAGCAAATGCACATATACGTAGCCTTTTTGCTATTCCCATCATCATCCCCACTGTAGCAATACAATGCCGTCCACAAGCCTGAACACCGCGGTTCGCACCGCACTCATCACCGGAAGCACGGACCCACAAGCCATAGGATTCACCGCCGCTCGCCTCTTGGCCCTCGAGCACAACTTCAACATCGTGCTCAGCGGGAGACGAGGTGAGGCGGTAGACCAAGCCGTCAAGAAGCTCTCTAGCGATCTCGATTCCGCCTCCTCTTCCGCCAAAGTCTTTGGTCTCGTGCTCAACGTCGACGACAAGGCTTCCATCGACTCGGCCGTCGATCAGCTCTCATCTGCCACCGGCCCGCTTTCCGGTGGTGCGCTCGACGTGCTCATCAACAATGCCGGTGTAGGTGCTCCACCCGGACGAGGCGGCAAAGGAACCAACAACATGTTCCTCCAGACCGAGCTCACCACTGCCGAGGATATGGTCAGCGTTCTCACCACAAACGTCGCTGCCCCCGTCGCCGTCACCAACGCCCTTCTCCCGCTCCTGGCCAAGTCCGATCGACCGCGTATCGTCAACATCTCGTCTGCTCGAGGATCCATCGCGTTCGGCAGCGGTTTGGAACCGGCCCGTACAGGTGCCATGGTGTACAACACCTCCAAAACCGCCCTCAACATGGTCACCCTCATGCAGAGCAAGAACCTCGTCCAACACACCAAAACCAACCTCAAGGTCAACGCTGCTTCGCCCGGTCACGTCAAGACGCCCTTTAACAATTTCACTGGGTTGAGGACGTTGGAGCAAGGCGCTGCTGTCTATGTACATCTGGCCACTTTGGATGACGATGGGCCGAGTGGACAGTTGATCGGGAACCATGCGCCCTTTTCGAGCGATGGAGAGTTTGTACAGATTCCTTGGTAGTGATCTGATCACAGCGACATGTAGGAGCAAAAGGGAAGATTGAATTGACCATCGTAGCAGAAGAATTATTCTCACATTGACATTTGTTAGGAGGATTTCTGAACGGCTGCCGATTCCTGGACGGTGCTCGACGTCTTTTGCAGCAAGATCTGCGCCTGATCGTAGATCGAAAGTACACCAGCCGAAGCCACTCCCCTTAGAATGTTGGCGCCTGCACCGCGCATCAGGCTGTTGACACCTTCGGCCTTGACGATCTCGGCCAGCGCGACGCCAAAGTTGCGGTAGTTCTGGCCGGTACCCGACGTCATCATCATCCGACGTCGGACGGTATCCAGCGGATACGCTGCTAGACCTGCCAACGCCGTCGATGACCAACCTAGCGCGAACGAAGCCAAAAAGTTTCCCTCAAGTGGACCGACCAACACGACGGGTTTGAGCGAATCGTACAGGCCAAAGTAGAGTCCGCGATACACGACGATTCCCATGACTGAGGGTACGAAGCCTCGATACAGTCCCGCTACACCGTCCGATGCGAGCGTCTTGCGGTACACGTCCACCAAGCCCGTGAATTGACGTTGACCGCTCGCTCCCTTGGCATCGTTCGCCAGTCGAGTTCGAGCAAAGTCGAGCGAGTAGACGAACACCATCGAAGTCGCACCCGCCAGACTGCCCGAAGCAATGTTGCCCAAGAACCACTTGCCGTACTCGGTGTTTTTGTTGTATTTGAACATGCGTTTGTAGTAGTCCTTGAAGGCGAAGTTGAGCGCTTGGGTGGGGAAGTAGCGGATGACGTTGGCCGTGTTACCGCGCCAGAAGGAGATCAGGCCTTCGTTGGTGTAGGTGCGCGAGAAGCAGTCGATGGTTCCCTTGTAGGGTGCATCCAAGCGGCCGGCTTTGATCATGGCGTTCTGGTTTTGCAGCAGCAGCTTCACTCGTTCGATCGGTGCTGCTGCTGTCTGGTGCATCGGTCATACAGAAGCACAAAGTCAGTGAGCCAGGTCGCAACTCGGAAAAGCAAGTCACCTCCTCGAAACTCACCTTGGAAATGGCAGCCGAGACGCCTCCGAGCAGAAAATCGGCCCAGAAGGCGTTCGATCCAGCATGGGTGTTTGACATTGCCGTGTGTGTGATGCTTGACGAGGTTCGACGCTGGTGAATGTTGTGCGTGGTGGCGAGGGAAAGTAAGTTACAAGGCACGATGGACCTCCTATTAAACCACCCATTGCCTCGCCTAGTAGCATACAAACACAACAGAGGAGGAGGGCAGCAGACTCGATTGCTTCTCTGCATGGATGATCGGGTTTCCGTTGTATTGCATAGCACTTCCCGTATGGACCCGGTACCAGGCATGACAAGCAGAGCGGTACATTGCACCCAGGAGCGGGCATTTGCGGCGGCCCCCCCCGCCAATATCTCGCCCACAAACGCGCAAATTCCCGAGACAGAGAGATACTCGCGATAGTGGACGCGCTCTGCTTGCATTCTTCTATGCAGGGCAACCGATAAGGGTCCTCCACGCTCCTTTTGACGGGCCGAAAGTTGCCGAAGTGGATTTGCGTCATACCCGACTCGATTCTTTCCGGCGGCTTCAAAGGCGGCATCGTTCGGCTTGCGATTCGGCTCGGTCCACTCAACGCACCGGAGAAAGCCGCTAAACGCGAGCTCACATGAGCTTTTGCTGTTGTGGCATCATTGCTACAGAGGCGCCGCAATCGCTCGCCGTAAACGTACTGTAGCGGAATGGGCGCAAGCGAGCATCGCAGCTTTGGCCATCATTCAGGACTGTAGGCCAGCGCCGTTCGTGCATGGAGACATCCGCTGCCCTCTCCGCCTAGCCACGCTCAAAGTTGGAAACGACGCTCAAATGTCCTGATCGTTCCGACCCGGTACTTTGCAGTCCCGCCTCGGCCACTTTGTCGGCTCGGGAGATGGCGAATCAGGCAGAGATCAAGCCCGCAGAGCCTTGTACCTCTTATATTTATTGACCAAGAAATCTACGCCTTCACCTGTCTTGTGGCGCTCAAGCGTGCGTAGGCAAACAGTGCCGCACTGACGAGCAACAGTGAGCCACCAAACCACGTCATGCTGTGGTAATCGTGCGGCTCTGGTGCAGATCCGCGAGTGTTGTTGGCGAGAAGGCGGCCTGCCACCGGGTTGCCGCCGAGCGCACCCAGCGAGCCAATGGTGCACATGAGGGAAATGTACGTGGGCAACACCTTGAGCTTGTCCACATCGTGGCGACCGGGAACGTTGAGAATCAGCGCCGGTGTCTGCAAAGATATCGCCGGACCGTAAAAGAGTCCATATAAACTCGCCCAGACCCACAGGCCGGCCATGCTGGTGGTGCTCGACCAGGTAAAGACCATGACGGCCGAGATGACGGTGCAGAACACAAGAGTGTTGGAGTGACCCAGCCTATCGGATACGCCTCCCCATACGAATCGACCGATAAAGGTGCTTGCACTAAGCAGCGATGTGAGGTAGAAGGCGGTGGTGGGCGTGGCTCCCAATGCCTGCGCATACGGTACCATGTAAAAGTTGGGAACGTAGACGCCGGCGAGGCAGAGCAGTGCACCCACGAAAAATGCATCCACCTGGAGGCTCTTCAGCGCTCGGCCGACGGGATACGAGCTCATCTGCAGCTTGCGACTAGCCGCAACCTTGACGTTGGGTCTGACCATCAGCACCGAGGCTGCAAGACACACGAGCTGGATCAAAGCCATGGCTCGCTGCGTCCATGCGTAGGAGACGCGCGAGTAGTTGATCATGCGGTTGAAGATGATCGGCCACACGACACCGCCGATCGAGCTGCCGCCGAGAGCGACCGACACTACGACGCCGCGATACCGCTTGAAATGCTGGTTGGGCAGCGATACCGTTGGGAGGAAGGCGAGACCGATGCCGATGCCTACGCAAATGCCGTGCGACAGCAATACCTGATAGAAGCTTCGCGCCAAGCTCGACATGACCGTACCCACTACGACGAACACGGATGCCACAGCAAGTGTGGGTTGAGGACCGAGCACATCGGTCATGATGGCAGCAGGGATGGCGAAGAGGTATCCGGCGCTCAGCATGATGCTCCCGATCCAGCTGATGTCGGACGGCGAGACCTGAGGAAAGATCGACTCGTAGTAGGCTTGATAGGGTCCGTACCCGGCCACGTAGCCTTGGGTGGCAAACATGGCCAGGAAGCATCCGCCGGCCGTGGCCCACGCACGAGCTCCACGGTCCACCACGAGCCCTCCATCCGATGCATCAGCATTGGTGCTGTCGTTGTCGTCGTCAGCAGCTGCTTCGCGATCTTGAGATGGAAAGTGGGGTTGGTCGCCCGATCGAGACGACAAGTCTTGACCGCGATGACGAGACGAGGTGGATCCAGGCATGTTTTCTGCTTGTACTGGACTGCATGCCAGTCAAAACATACGCATGCTACACCGCGGGTCGATGCACTTTGTTGATGTGGCGGGAACGATACTTTGTGAGGAATACATCGATCTGAGATGGTGAACCCCGGTGGACCCTGGGAATCTCGAGAGCAATTTCTTCGATTGCTGGTCGTGAGCACTACGGTGACTATGCCGGCGTTTGGCAATGCCGGCATAGTCACCGACGAGTCATCCACCACCGCCTGCTCAATGATCAGCTCTGTTCACAGCAAAACACACAAGTGGCACGCTTTCTTGAATGTCGATTTATTGAGTGATGCTCATGACTCGAGATCGTCTGCCGCCTCCATCCCTGATGGCGCAGGTTGCTGTCTTCCCCACCTCTTCTCCTGCGCTTCCATCTTTCGAATCCAATCGGGACCAGGCTGAGGCGCAGCTACCAGTTGCGGCTGAACGACGATGCGATCCTTTCCGTGCTTTTTAAAGTTCTTGAACCCCTCTCCTTGCTCTTCTCCAATGGCGATCCTACGACGCTCAATCGTGTCGATCTTGGCTTGCTTGATCTGCTCTCGACGCTCTCGTGCCTGAGCCAGCTGCTCGCCGGTGAGCTTCTTCTTTTGCCTCTTCGAAAGTTTACCTCCTTTGGCTGCCTTTCGTTCGGCCAAGATCTGCTTACGCTGTTCCTTTGGAAGGCGTCGCAGATCTTGGTCGTCATCAGAATCGGAGGAATCGCTGCTGCTGCTGCTGCTGCTGCCACTAGAGCTGGAGCTGGAGCTAGAGCTTGAGCTACTGTCGTCGAGAGGCATCCCAAGCTCAACCGGAGGCGTATCGATGTAGGACGTGTCTCCAGGGAAGTGGCCCGAGATACGCCTTGTGCCAGTGGCGACAAAGACGTCGAGACCCCGTGGCTGGAAGAACCGATGCTGGTAGGTTTCGACGAGAGCGAGCACCTCGGGAATGTGACGCTTCTTGAAGGCGTTCATGATGGCCTTTGTGATGAAGTAGTTTCCGTACGCCGCTTTCAGCACAATGAGCGGTGCCGGAATGACGTTGGCGATCAGATGCTCGTGTCCACGCAGAGCACCGGCGACGCGAATATTGACCAGGAATCGATCCCAATCCACAGCGCTCACGTCGTGGTCCACCATGATGCGTGCTGGATAGCGCGGCTCGAACCCTTCCTGCACGTGCTTTTTGGACGAGCCAGGAAGGTAAAAGGCAGCAAAGGGAGAATAGGTAGGCGAAAGGGGGTTGGAGTCGAGGGCAAGAGGCGGTGCGGGCCTGTCGAACGAACCCGGCGTTACTTTGAGCGGCTTCCCCGCCGACTGGGCAAACATGGTGCGTAGCTTGCCCACAAAGGTACGAGCAGGAAGCACCTGAGGTGCCTCGAGGTCGCGTTGCGTCGGATGCCAGTCGTCGCTGTTGGGGATCAATAGCGCTGGACATCCCTTGACAAACTCGGCCTCGATGGCAGCGTCTTGCGTGCCACCCCCGGCAGCAGAGATAAGTTGTGTGGTGCTCGGTGACATGATGGAGAAACGATCGGTGCGGGTTGTCTCAAGAATCGATCAGAATGAAGCTTCTTATGTAGATGCGAAGCTGTTGCAGCCTCTGCCACAGCCAAGAACCGTGAGGATGGAAATGTTCTACTCGGTTACTGGGTCGTAGGTGCAAACAATTTGCCGAGATAGCGACCGAGAGAATAAGCGAAATAGCGACCGAGGCAGCAGTTTCTTAGAGACGCAGTGGTGCCGATTAGTGCCCCGTACGCGATCCGGCCGCGACGCAGCCCTCGTTGTGGAGGAGGCGACGACTTAGGCGAGACACACTGGTACAGCCGTGCAGCTGCTCTCGTCTTATCTCGCTAACTGGACAATTAATAACAGTAAGATCCCGCTTCAATCCAGTCAGTCTGATGCTTGTGCGACGATCAAGTCGCGCTGTCGCCGTACGCCAATCTAT
The DNA here is from genome assembly GCF_000403515.1 of Pseudozyma hubeiensis SY62. NCBI lineage: Eukaryota > Fungi > Basidiomycota > Ustilaginomycetes > Ustilaginales > Ustilaginaceae > Pseudozyma > Pseudozyma hubeiensis. Next base: position 247,915 of record NW_012133835.1, read on the forward strand.
TCAGCCAGCCAGTCAAAGATCCTCTACGATCCGGAGCACAAACAAGGAAGCACGGGTGCAAACAGAGTCGCGCTGGTAGTCGTTCGTCCCGATGGCCGTGTTGCGCTCGTCAAAACTAGTATTCACGATTGCAAAGTGGGCCAAGGTATTTTCTTTGCTTTGCTGCACAGTCTTGGTGAGTAGACAAAGAACGCGTGTAAAGAAGAAGGTCGATTGTCGGCACAGGAGGGACCGCTGGGTATAGGTGATCGTGACGGGTGCACGTGGTATTGAATAGTAAACGGTCGAGCAGCTTTTCACTCTACCTCAAAGCGCAACACAGTCCATCGACCAGGCCACGACGAGACATCCAACGGCCCTATATCTTGACTGCTATCTTCCTTCTTGTGCTCTGCGCTTTGCTTCTGGTTCTGCTGTTGCTTTTGCACGTAGTTTCGTGGACCGATCTGCTTCATCTGGTTCTTGTACGCCCACCACTCTCGTCTAACGTTGGCCATGAAGCCTTCTCCGAATGCGACGTACTTGATAGCAAGAGCTGGGTCGAGTTGAGCAACAGTCAAGTCAATGGGCTTTCGATTGACTGTCGATTCAGTCGCTTCACCGATGTAGACGAGGGTGATACGCCCAGAGGCGAGGAAGCAAGTTGTGGTCCAGTGAAGAATCGAGAAGTCCTTGTGCTCGTCAGGTCGCACGCGGATGATGCCCGCGTGACCTTGGGGCTCGCCATTTGATAGGATCTGATCGGAGATGGCGTTGATTGCAAGCATACGCCGTCTGTTAAGCGCACTCGGATCAGGGCATTCTTCCATTGGGGTGTAAACGATCGGGGACGAGTAGAAACTCTTCTTCTCCTGACGTGGTGCGTGCCAGGTCGGTACGTGGCGTCGAGCCTGATCGAAGAGAAGGCATGACCTTTGTTCTTGCGCAACGTCAAGAGCCAAAGATGATGGGTTCAAGCGCGCTAGTGCGACGGCGAGGCCAAAGAGAACAATCAGAATGGGCACGCAGATGCGAACCACGGTAAAGTGACCCGGCAGCTTGAAACCCTGTCGGACATTCAAAATGACATGCATATCATACACTTGCAGAGTCGTGTTCCGCCGGCACAAGAATCTACAGATGAAATCATTGATCGGCCGATGAGGTCAACTCGACCCGGTCAGATCTAGCAGATCGGAATCATTCAGCATGATACGGCAAGATCGTCTATCATGGCTTCTCCTTCTGTTTGTCTAACCACCATCCTTCCCAGCGAAGAGGTTGCTCGCAGCCTTTGGAATCTTCATCTTTTCCAATCACCTCCGAATGTCGCTGAAAGAGTGTGTCTCGAAGCAGCTTTGACTTGCGATGCGAACCTTGGCCTTTCCTACGTGACCGCTGAATAGCAGCCCATTGGAGTAAAGCAATCCGGTCGGCGCCACTTCAACACAACCCGGCTCAAGTTCCAGCATTGCACTTCTGGTCGACTTCGATTTAAGCAGTCAACTAGATCGACCAAAGTTCCTCGATAGAGTAAATTCAACCACAAATCATGACCTTTAATCCGCAATATTTGACACATCGTCATTTACTCATCCCTTGCAACGAGGCATACAAGAAAGTGAATCCAAGCAGAATCTGAGCTTTTCGGAGTCAAGCGACCACATTCTATCTTGCATTGATAAGAGTGGAAGATCGTACAGGAGAGAATCTCGCATCTGTAAACTTGGACTGTGGGGGCTGTCCGACTTATGCATCGGGGACAAAGCTCACTGTTCCAGGCGGGAATTTGGGGTCGGAGAGCTGGATGTAGCCGATGCCGAGCGGGTCCCAAACGTGCTGAGTGACGCCATACTCCTCGTCATAGTTGACCTGAGTGTAGGCCAAATACTCGCTGACTTGGGTTCCATTCTTGAAGGTGACCCACGATACCGTGTTGTCCGACTTGTCGAGCTTGATCACGTCGATGTTCTCCTTGGCGGCCTCGGAGGCGGAAGCGGTCGTGTATGCGCAGGTTTGCTCTTGAAGACCCATGATCCAGTCTCCGTCGCCTTTACCAATGAAAGTGTAGCATTGGAATTTGCTGTCTTGAAGCTCGGTGCCAGGACGGAGACGACCGTAAACAACATCGCCTTGAGCCTTGATACCCGAGGGCGAGTAGTCGCACTGTTCAAAGATGAACTTGTCCTTGGTGCTTGGATCGGCCTCCCATTTGGCATTCAACGGCCCATCGTACTGGTTCGAGCTCGAGGTCTGGTTGTTAAAATTGAGCTGGCCGACTTGGTAAGTGCCACACTTGAGGGCAGGATCGTCAGTCTGAGCAGGTGCAGTGACGGGGAGGTTTCGGTCTGGAAGTGCGAGCGAAGCCGAAGGAACCGAGGAGAGATTTGGAGTGTAATCGACCATCAACTTTCCGAGACTGCCTTCAAAGCTGAGCTCGCTGTATTGACTCTTGAGATTGTAGATGGGAGGTTGAGTGGCATTGACTGCTCTCTGGTTCTCGCCATTGAAGTAGGCGGGCAAGGTGTTGCCTCCGTCGTAGTCGGTATAGTACGCAAACGATTGCGAGGCCCAAATGTCTCCAGCGCCGTTGTAACGACAATCTTGGAACGAAAAGCTTGCGTCTTGCTGGTCAAGACCGCTGGCCGTCAGGCATTGACTGGAGTCGGTAGCGTCGACAAGGTACGCTGCGCCCTGAACCTCGTATTTACCATAGTATTTTTGGGAGCAGGTGGCGACTGCAAAATTAATGGGATTGGGTCCACCAATCACAAAGTCGCCGTCGTCGCCTTTGCTGAGAGCGATACCATTGAAGGTGATTTGACCCCAATCCTTGGGTTCTGGTTGGCAAGCAGGGGAAATGGGAGCTGCTGTGGTCAAGGCAGCCGAACCCAACAGGGCCGAGAGAAGCAGCGCTCGAGCAAAAGCCATCTTGCGTAGTAGGTTGTTGCTTGTGTGAGTAGTCGACTAGATTGAGCTTTGGGTGTAGGCGAACAGTAGTTGTTTGAGTTGCAGGAGAGGTATCCTTGCAGGCCAGGCGGGTCACTTTATATCTCCATGTGTCCCGTGTGGGTACACCGTTCGCTGCCTGCCAAAGGCATAGCAATCCTCGATGTGGTCGACTTGCACTCTAGGTTATCGCCCACCGCTACTCAGCCACAGTGGCGGCACCGCGAAAGGAGTGAAGCACATGAGTGAACAGTGCCCATCATCATTGCTTCAACTACACCTCTGAAGGCACGACGGGCTTCAGACGACATTGCAAAGGCAGACCAAGTCTTGCCGAAGGTCAATGTTCGGCATTGCGAGTACAGCCTCGTCGTACGGGCAAGATCTTCCGTCATCTCGTCATCAATGCTCAAGCCATCCATAGCTATCCGGCAATCCGGTGCAACGCAGGGGTGACAGATCACGACGGGCTTCCGACGTCAAAGAAGAGGTGCAACAATTTAAGGTTCGTTTCTAGAAAACGTTTTTGTTCGGAGTTGCGGTGTCTGACGCGGCGTAAACGCCGTCGGTCTTTCTTTTCAGCTTAAAATAGCAACAAGCCTCACGACAATCGGTTCCGGTGCTGACTTGCAGCCGTTCCTCTCCGTTGGAAATCAGCAGGATTCGTACCTGTATCACGGCTCAGATGACCGGCTTCAAATGTGCATGTTTCACTCGCAGCTGTTAACATGCATAGCCGACTCCACTCGCCCTTGTCAACTACCAACCAGCCCGGGGTAAAGTCCGAGCCAGAACTGCGCCTCTCCAGATCCAGCCGTTGCGTAGAATGGGTCCATGGCCGAGTTGCGCTGAGCAGGCCAACGTCACGCAATGGTTCAAGTTGGGAAGCAAGCTATCGGCAGGGTGTCCTATTGAAGTTGAATTTCTCCAGGTCCAAGATCCGCCGGTAGAAAGAGATAAGCGAAGGGTCCAAAAAGTTCATCCTGTCCAACAAGGCCATCGCTCCCAGCGCCGATGCCGACGAGCCCGCCATGGCGAGTCCAGCGGCCATTCAAGATGCATCTTGTCAACCGTCGGTGCGTCCCCTCTTTCAATGATGCCCGCCAGTTGAGCGAGCATTCTCGAATCGCCGCGGCGGAAGATCTGCCTTGCACAGACGGGCTCCGCAGTCGTGCTTCTGCCACCAGAAAGTCACGGGTTACAAAGCCACCGTCGATCACAAGCAGACTCCTGTTCAATCAGAAGCTCGAGCTGAGCCGCCAGGCGCCGAGGAAACGACACTGCCTTTTCACGCATGTGATCAAGGCTCGGCGGGAGAGCAAGGTCTCTCGCGAGACACTATACGGAGCCCTCGCCAGAGCCTTTGTTTCAAGACGGTAAAGCCTTCGGAGGCTATGCGCACTGAGCCTGAGAAAAAGCGTGAGACCATTAAAAAGAAGTTTTACGATATAGCAACATTTGCCAGCCAAAACGAGAACGTCTAGAAAGAGAATCGGAGCAATGCTGGGTTGAGAGCAATCGGATAGACAATGTGCAAAGTCGCCAGCAACAGAACCGGCCAGTAAGTATAGAAGCCCAGGATCTGCCATTGGATCGGCACGACGTCTGGTAGTTGGAAGATGATGACAGCTGCGATGGTGCCGACAGCGACGATGAACACCTTCCAGAACCTTTTGAGTATGGCCGGTACCTCTAGGAAGAAATTACTGTCTTCTAAATCCTTGATCGTGGCACCCCAAGTCATGTTGACGCCAACAGGATGCGCTGCCAACGCGGTCAGCACATGCAACGAGAGACCGCCAAAGAAGATCACCATGAACGGCATCCAGGTAAGGTGCTCCTTCACCAGGTTGAACAATCCGTCGGTCTTGGCACGGTATCGAGCTAGGATCTGTGCCACGTTACCTCCAGCAGCGAACACGACCATTACGGAGACCCAAATGTTGAAAGAAGGCATAAAGACTGGCAACATGACCGGATAGGACCAACCTTGAGCCAGGTACAGACCAAATCCGAGAGGGTAGGCGAGAGCGATGGCGTAGTAGGAGAAGATGTACGAACAAGCCGAAAACTTGTAGTGAATCGGCACGTTGCTCTGTAAGAAGGTTCGGAACAGCTTGCTGAAAGGTCCACGGTACGGCCACTGCCAGAGGTGATTGAAGACCAGCTCGGAGCAACCAAACGCGTATTTCTGCCATCGATTGAGCTCGTCATCGCAGGTGAGCGACACACCCTCTTCGAAACCATTGTTGGAGTACGTGGCCCACCTCGTAATGTAGCCGCACATGAGAAGACGAAGTGCCATGTCGAAATCCTCGGATACGTGGCTCTCGGACCAGACTTTGCGGATGCCATCTTCGGGGTCGACGAAGGACGCTTCCTGCATTGCAGACCAACGCAAAAAGGCGTTGTGGCCCATGAATGGCGCGATATCTCCAGCTGCCACTGTGTATGAGATGGCAAAGTTGACCAGACGAGTGAAGAAGGCGATACCAAGCTCAAAGTAGCTGTCAGAGACGATCATGACACCAGAGCAGTGCTGCAGGACACCGACATCGGGGCATTGGATCATCTCCGAGGCAGCGTCGAGGAGGCAATCCTCTGGAACACGAGTATCGGAGTCGATGAGAAGGATCAAGTCGCCGATACGAACGTTGCCTCTGGCCTGCGCAAGAGGGTGAAGCACGGGAAGACACTGATCCAAGCAGCGCTTGTAGAGAGCGTTTTCATCGGCTTCCGTCCAGGCGGCGAGTTCCTCGGATGCTTGAGCTCGATATTCAGACATGGCCTGCTCAACGGTGAGCGAGAGTCGGCAAGTGAAGTTGAGGTTCGAGGCCTTCTTGAAGCGGCCTTTACGCAGGTAGCCATCCTTGCCGTGAGCGGGTCGGGCCACCCACCCGATGTTGTTCTTCTCGTAAAACTCGTGTCGAACGGCTTGCTCCTCCTTAGAGACGAGCTGCATACCGTCTTCGGAGACGATGATCGAGGCGGTGCCTCCCTGAAGCTCGTACGTGCTGATGGCCTTCTTCACCGACTCGATGGTAGGAATGAGCACACCTTCCATGGATTCCTTGTACACGGGCATCTGGATGGTGATGTGAGGCAAACACCCCATGATCCTCGTTGGAGCCTTGCCGGAGTAGTACTGGGAGTTCTGATGGAGCTGACGAACGGGTCCAACGAGCTGGAAGATGACGCCAATGACATTATCGCAGAAGAACAGGATTACCGGGAACATGGGCAAGGCCAAGGCGGCGAGTCCCATACGTGCCCAGTTGCCGTCGAGGAGACATGTCTGGAAGAGCTTCGAGACGAAGAGGAAGCACAAGAAGATGTCGAGCGCGACGGCCAGGCCATGTTGGAGAGGTGCCTGGTAGTTAAGAGGTCTCTCTTCCATTGGCTGCTCCTGTTTCTCGGAATCAGTAACAACGCTGTCGTCCGTACCTGCCGATGATGGAGAGCTCGAGCCCGAGGGAGACATGTTGACTGCGTGAGAATCAGAGTAAGGATTCGAGGGAGCAATGGAAGCTGCGTGAGAACTTGCGCCATCGAATGGCGTGCCGTCTCCGCTGCTTAACAGTGCACGGAAGTAAGCTTGGCTTTTGTTGAACTGGTTCATGGATGTGTCATCCAGACTCCTGGTGGTGGTGGAAGCTACGAGGTTGCTTGTGTTGTTCTTGTAAGAGCTGTTCCATACGAACTTGATCATCTTTTCTTCGAGATCCTGAGCCCGTTCCTCGAGCTGTTCAACGTGGTCGCACCAGATCACGACGGTGTTCTCTCCACGAATGAAGCAGGCATTTTGCGCCTTACGAGCGCCAGCAAGCTGCTCCATGGTCTCGACAACTTGAATATGTTGCGATGCTGTGATCGGGACTTGCTCGGTTCCGGCAGCCAGACGAGTATTGATTGCTGAAACAACAGGCGACGTGATAGTCATTGCCGCCTCGCAGTTAAGGACCACGACTGCGTCGAAGAAGGTGGAAAGCCTCTGATCATCGGATGGGCAGATCACGTACTGTCCTTTGGAGAAACGAAGCGCAACGGCGCTGGGCACCTCGGAATTCTCTGAGAAGAAGTTTCGACGATTGCACGACTTCCATATATGTGAGGCCATGACCTGATAGCCGTCACGGGCGTCGATCCAGTTCTCGTTAGCTGCAACTTTCTCGGAAGAATCCGAGTCGTGCGACTGCGAACGCTCTGTGAGGATATGAGGTTGGTGCTCCATCATCTGAGGGGGCTGGTTCGGCGTTGTAGCCGGACCAACAGGCGTGAGGTGCTCCTCTATCTTGCGGAGAAACCCCAACATTCTTGAAGCTTGACTGGCTGGAGGAAAGGGAGGAAGGGACGGGAAGCTGGTAAGGAAGAACGGACAGTGATGAGGAAGGAGGAGGCGTCACTCTGTCTGATCGCGATAGCTTTTAAGGCAGAGTTCCAAGGTAAGCCAAAGTGGACCCACCCTTGAGAAGAAGAAGGAGAAGACCGACTTGGTCTCGACTTTAAGTTTTGCGAAGTTGCTGACAGCTTTGATCAGGCAAAACAAGACAACCGCAAAGGCCAAAGTGATTTGCATCAAGCAAAAGGACGCTTATCGGTTTGAGATCTATGTCGGTGAATGGCATTGTCTCAGACAGGAAGATGTGCGGATCCAAAGGGATCCAAAGAGATCTGAAGGGATAGAGTGAGATTGGGGCCAAGAGAAAGTCGTTCACGGCGGCGACGGCGACGACGATGCCGGTTGCCTGCCTGCCACACCGTACGCGCCTTTGATCAGCGACCAGACCACCTGGGCGGCAGTGCAACAATTTCAAGGCGGTTTGAAACCTTTAGACATCGTGGGCTACTTCTTTCTCTCACTCACTTTCTCTCGAAGCTGGGGTGTGACAGCGAGATCCGTGCAGCTTGGCTCAGGTTCGGCATCGGCTTTACAGTGCATTGTACTGTCGATGCTAAGATCAAGAAATCCTGGATTTTCTCACAGGGCTCAATTTTTGTTGAAGAATTTACTGTATTGTGAGAATGCTCCTCCTTTTTTTCTGTCTCCCTTTATCTCCATTTTCGCAAATGCCGAAAATCCGGGTGATTTGCTAGACCTCGTTTGATTGACCATTCCGAATGCTCTGTACAAGTTGACACCTTGAGAGTGACTGGACGCCTGAGAGCGCCTTTACTTAAGCATACACAGTCTGTGTGGTCATTTCCAGGGCCTCGATCGTTCCGCTGAGCGAGGAGATTCGAGCTACTAGCTTGCCTACAGGAACTGGCATTGACTCCTACAACCACGGAGTAACTGCTCGTGGCAGATGATTGCACGAGCCTCGGTCCATACCAGTCCAAAGAATTTTGCCGAAAAGCGCATCTTCAGCATCAGAACATGCTTACAAAAGAGCTGCAGCTCCGCTGTGCCGTGTCATAGTGTTTTAACCGTGAGAAAGATTGAACAAGCCTTAATGCCTTTGCCGAACAGCGTCCCTGGCCTCGCTACGGAGTCTGGATCCATATTTGTCTACCACAAGCGAAAGAGGATCTGAGCAGCATCGATAAGGACGGAAGGACGGGGAGCTATGTCTCAGGCGGCAGGGTATTGAACACAGAGTGACAATGGAGCTGTACGAGCGCGGGAGTGGGCTTAAATCCTGTGTCCCCGCAAAGGCACCGAATTCGGCTATAGCAGTGTTGGTCTCATGTCTCATACACAATGTATGCATAGTATGTACATTCCGGCACAAACTGTACCCGCTCTCGATTTTGGTTCAACTCTGTCTCTTCTTGATGTGGCTGTCTTGCTCTTACCGAGGACACCGAAGCGTGATTGTCCAGCAAGTATCGCATGTTCCTGCAGAAACGCAGGTTTCGCTGATATAAGGTTCATCCAAATTCCGCTTGGTCATACAGTATCACTGTATCGCTCCTGTAAATTCAGTGCCTCGAGCATGGAGTTCGACAAGAACCTGATCGTCGCAAAGATCTACAGTAAAAGATTTACAAAGACTCCGGTTTTGCGTTCACTTGCGGGTCCGGCGATTCCTCAAACCACGCACTCCGGGCGATTACTTCTGGAACACCGAGCGATCTCGTCACGATCATGGGATCAAGAAAGAGTCTCTGTCTATGTACGAGCATCGACGATGAGCGAGCTACATTCGGGAGGTGCAGTGCGAGGGATGCCTGCGCGTCCGGATGCTGGCGCGGAGGGACGTGTCGTGGTGTCTCGCCTGGTGACCGGCCAAAAACCCAGAAAAGGGCGGTTTTGCGGTAATCTGCAAGGCTTGGTGCGCGCGTGGGCCTCTATGAAAGAACACGCTAAAATTGGACCAAACAAAACGGGACCATGAATATTGTGTGAGCTGAAGCGAGTGCTCGTCGCCGTGCCGAGACACACCGCGGACTTAACCGCAGAAGCGCACAAGCGAGCTCTTCTGCAGATCGTCGCTCGCTGCAGAGATGCATTCGACAGGCCAATTCTGCGCCTTCCTACTTGGTGTTGACCTCCCTCTGCCTCTGCCTATGCCTCCTACGTTGCCGCAGCTGTGAGGCTAGGGTCCACGCTTTGCCGAACCGTAACCCGCTGGACCGCACGTACGCATGCTGCACTCGTCAAGCGTGAAGACCAATGGTCTATGGATTTCGGTGTCGTCTGCGAAGCTGTTCATTTGCAGCTTGCGTAGACCAGATGGCAATCTGAGGAACGACGCACTGCAGCTGTCTTTCCTGCAGGTCTGTCTTCCTGTCGTTTATTTCTGCCATGACCCTGAGCAAGTGGTCCGCTTTCGGTTGTGCGGATTCGTCAGGATGATAAAACTGCACGAATGGCTCTCGCCCCGAGAGCAAGTGGCGTTTGAGCCAGATGGGTAGGCTCAACCTTTCCGTTGGGAGCTCTACCTTGGCTCCTATCTCGCTTATGGGACAAGCGATGCTTCAGGAATACCGATGTCGGTGCAGTCAGTTACGAATCAGCTTGTCGATGTACAGTCATGGAGAATTTCGCTTGCCACCGATCGAGTCGAGGCGGCTTCGACGCGCTTTGCCGAGTGGCTCGGCACCCCACGTGGAGTTCTCTGGCTGCCGGGAGTAGCTTCCGTGCCGATTGCTTGTGCCTTAAGCGCCTCCGCATCCGGCATCTCTACTCTCTGCGGTAACAACAGGCCGTGCTGCACGCTCAAGTCTCTTATGTTCACTGGGCTGATCCACCTTTCTTATCCGTCTATAACTTCAAGGGTCTGCGATACCGTGAATGAAAAGCAACTTCTGGATGTGACTTACGGCGGCACCACCAATGGATGCGCGATGACGTCGATATTGCCGCTGTGCTAGCTGATGGCGATGGCGACTCGCCCGACTCCTTTGTTGAACCCTTGAGCGATCGATAGCCTTTCTTGGCGCTCGTGGAAGAATTGCGGAGGATTTTCAATGCATATCGTTGGGCCCGCGGGCGCGGTGATTTGCGCCAACTTCGATGGAAGCGAGCCACTAAATTGCTGCCTTCTTTCATGCAGCAACTCTATTCCAAGATGAATCGGAATTAAAAAGCCGACGCTGTTGGCAAGGTGTTCGATGGCCCAGGATGAACAGACTGCATGAGAAAATCGAACCGAGGACCTGTCGATGGACGATTCACGATGCAATACTGGTATTTCGCTCGTCCTTGATCGAACCGCGCATCAAAGGTGCTCAGAGCACTCGCTCGAACCATTCGCCCTCGACAGCTGCGTTGAGTAATACTGCTGTATGCAGCGAGACAAGTATGCCATGTGTGATCGTCGGCATGGTCGCTGAGTTTCAAAGCTGTACAGGCGATTCGAACCCGATTAGTAACAAAATAAAGTTGACATGTCGGAGTTGGTCGGCAGACGTGTAATACGTTTAAACTTGTTCTTGACACGCTAAATGGAATTTACTGTAATGCGCTGCAGTCCTGGCCTTCATTCTTACGTACGCCAGAACACAACAACCGGCCAACTTTTCTCAGACCCATCCAAAGGCTTCATTAGACGCAAGAACAAGCTGATCTCGCAGAATGCTGCTGCGGTCCGACGCGGTCTTAGTCGTGGGACCGCTTCTAGGGTGGTCACCCGGCTTTTGCGGTCCGCGAACTGGACTTCCGACGCCCTTCCACACATGGAAACTGAAATTCCGCTCCGCCAACTTCACTCTTGCGGTACAGTCGGACTGTCGAATCGCTCACCGAATTCCGAGGTACCTATGTATTCCCAATCCGTGGGCATTGTGTCTTGAAGCAGCGCTTCGGAAAGCCTGTTTCGGAAGACAAGGAGGCGTTGCGCTGCACAGTTCGGCTTGTTGCACTCAGTGTATGGAATCCTGGAAGAGAACCGGTTCGTGCTGCTTTTGCTTCTGGCGTGACTACTATTTTGGAAGACGCTCGAAACGATTGTCGAGTCTTGGCAGAGTCTTACTATCACTGTACCGGTACGAATGCGAATTTTGTCGACGTTTGATTCGTCTCTCATCATCTTCGTCTTCTTTTCTTGGGTCAACGTTTTCTTTCCTTGGTCGCCATTCTTCTGTCACAAGGACTGAACCTCATCGTTCCCTTCCTGTCAAAAACGACAGAAAAAGAAAAATGTCACCAAATCCGTGTCAGGCGGCGTGATACAAAAAGACACCAAAAAGGGAAAATGAATGATTAAAAAGAGGTGTCAACTAGTCTTGTGTGCTACGCCGGCTCGTTCCTCGTCCTCGAGTCTCTTCGGCTCGTATTTCACCGACAACGCCAGTCGCCAACCGTTGCGCCAACGATACACACCTTTGCTGGTCGCGCGCAAAGGCCGGCCAAGACAGATCCGCGATACCTGTGTCTTAGCAGCTGGCCCGCCTTGAAGCCTTGTCGAGGTTTCTCCTCGCCAATCGACAAACAGCTCGGCGAGACAGTCAACTTCGTTCCCACCGCTGAAACGCTGCCAGAGTATGAGCATGTCCCCGTGTCTGGTCTTAGGTGACAACGATAAGGTCGAAGCTTATCGATGTGCACTGGTGTTAAGAACGTGCTTGAGCCCGGCCTATGTCTGTCACACTTCATCGACAGGGTCGAGCGGCTACTCTGAGATCCCTCAAATCTTGAGAAGATCTTGAATGAAAGAAACGTCCCTCCGCCGCTCCTTCTCTTCCATCTCATCATATTCGCCTCAAAGCTTGAAGAGCTCAAAGCCTCCTTTCATTTCTTGCTTCCTGACCATCACTCGTCCCTCTCTCTGCAACAGGCCTACTCTTCCCGCTCGAGGTCCCCATCAAGCTACCACTCCTTCAAGCAAAAGCGCTGTCCGAAGCTAGCCAGGTCGTATAAATCCGAGTCCAAGCAATATCAGAATGAGGCGAACTGTAGAGCAGACGACCCGCATCTCGACGGAGGAAGCCATCGAGCGCCTCGAAGACTTCCCCCGCAGCGGCAGCTTTTCGCCTCGTCACAGCCGTAATCACAGCCTCTCGATGGCTGATAGCAGCTACTTCCCAGCTTTCTCGGCCCTTAACAGCCCTCTCGCAAATATTGGAGCAACCGCCCCTAACGCGATCCATCGAGGCGTATCTTTCTTCCAAGCAAGCAGCCGCGACAAGCTTGGATACGCTACAAGCCTTGACAGCTACGACAACAACGGCGCCAACACGCCTGGCTCGGTGCACAACCATGCAAGAGGATACTCAAGCTCCACCGCAGTTCCCGCGGCTGGCTTGTACAGCGCTCCCGCCAACACATCGCTGACCAACGTCGCACTCAAGTACCGCAAGCCTTTTGCACAGCACGTGCTCAAGGAGGGCGAACCGGCAGAAAAGCCCTGGTTGAAGAGCAAGAAGCGTCACTCTGCCAAACGCAAAGCCTACTGGACCTTTCTACTTGCCATGTCGATCGGTTTGGTCGGTGCTGCTCTGCTCATGTACTTTGCCTACGCATCGGTACCCAAGGGCAAGTACTGCCTAGTTCTCGACGAGCAGTTCGAAGGCACGACGATCAACAAGGACATCTGGTTCCACGAGATGGAAACCAGTGGCTTTGGCAACAAGCAGTTTGACTGGACTACCGATTCGACCAACAACTCGTTTGTCGAAGACGGAAAGCTCTACATTGTCCCCACGCTCACCTCGGATGCCTTGGGAGAGGCAGCCATTACCAACGGCTACACGCTCAACCTCACCGAGTCTGGCCAGTGCACCGCCTTGAACACGTCCGACGCCAGCTGCGCCGTCAGATCCAACTCGAGCACCGGTGTCATCCTTCCGCCTATTCAATCGGCGCGTCTGATGACCAACTTCTCGCGCACCATCAAGTTCGGCAGAGTTGAGGTCAAGGCACGTATGCCCACGGGCGACTGGATGTGGCCTGCTATCTGGATGATGCCCAAGGATTCCGTCTACGGGCCCTGGCCGCGTTCGGGAGAGATTGACATCTTCGAAGGCCGCGGCAACCTCCCCACTCACCGCGAGAGCCAAGGCACCAACGGAATGGCTTCCACGCTGCACTATGGTCCCGATCCTTTGTTCGACGGCTACGGGTTTGCCACCAAACTTCGCAACCTCTGGAGGAACTGGTTCAACCAAGACTCGCACACGTTTGGCTTGGAATGGACCGAGGACAAGCTTTGGACATGGGAACATTCGCCAATATTCAAGAACCTCGTGGTCAACTACGGCAGCGGATTCTGGAAGAGAGGACAGTTTCCCACCCAGATGGGCAACGGTACGCTCCTCGACAACCCCTGGGCTGGCGCTCAGGGTCCCCACGCCAACGCTGCTCCCTTCGACCAAGAGTTCTACCTGATCCTCAACGTGGCCGTCGGAGGCACCAACGGCTACTTCAAAGACGGTCTGGGCGACAATAAGCCGTGGTCGAACGACGCCGAGTACGCCGCCGGCCAATTCTGGGCAGCAAAGGACAAGTGGCTGCCCACCTGGCCTCAAGACCCCAAGAAGCGCGGTATGGAGATCGAATACGTCAAGATGTGGCAGAAGTGTTGATTACCCTAGCTTCTCGTCGGCACTGATCTTTCACCTATCCCGCTGTTTCCTTATCTTGCATCCTCTCGGTTCCTGGACATAGCCACTGTCACGGTCTTTTCAATTTACAATTCTTTTTCCCGTCGATCTAGATCCCGCCGAGGTTTGAAGGATGCTTTTGAGTGTGTGAACATGTTCACTGAACAAAGCCCTGCCGATTGCGAATCCCCGACGAATTTAAAAGAGCGTGAGCTGGGTCGCTGTGATGGACCGTGCGAAGGGCGGTCAGAGGAAGCATGGAACATCCATTGTCGTAAGGATTCGAGACGGTCGCTTTGAGTGACAGAATCGTCGGGTTGCTCGATACCTGTGCCGACGTTCATCTGGCCGGGGCCGCCTGTGGAATCTACCGAGACTGCGTCGGGGTGACCGCTGATCCCTGAGCTAGCTGCACCTCCTGTCGCGCCATGGCCTTGCTCGGCATGTCTGTGGTCGGACGGACGGACAAGCCAGCCAGCAAGGGGAGGCATTCCGTCCGCCGATGGCCCACTTGTCCTTCTCCTGCCAGGACGGACGGGTGCAAGCGAGCCAAGAGGCTAACCCTGGCGCTCCTGGACAGGCGGCAGACAGGTGATCGGATCGGCAAACTGGGATTGGGAAGGCGCGTGAAATTTCAACCCGTCGGGTCTGCAGAGCGCGATTCCGTCGAGCCCGCTTTTTTGTTTTTGTTTTTTTTTGTTTTTTTTCCGATCGGGCGCAACCTTCCCCCGCCAAAATTCGTCCGCCGCCTAGCGTGCGCATCCCGCGCGCTACCACTAGGCTTTGTATACTCTTTGACATGCACTGATTGCATGTCTGGCTCAACACTGTTGCACTATGTGACGCCCAAGCTGCCACCGCGTCGGACATTTTCGCGTTCGCTGCTGGAGACGTCAGTGTGTCCTTGGTCGGTTGCCACCTTGCATGCGTGTTGCGGTTCCGGTCTTTGCTTCCACGCGCTAGCTTGTCTCAGAGTAGCATTCGGAAATATGTGCGTGCCTGCTGGGTTGGCAAACGACTGACTGGGCATGTGCGAAAAACCCGATTCCAGAAAGCGCGTTCCTTCATCGTGTACGAGGTCGCCATCTGGCTTCGTGAGCCCTCTTCCTCGCAAAGCGCTATTTGCACCGATGATGCCATCTGCTTTGGCAAGTGTCAGCTGCCGGATATTCTTGGAAGTGTAAATCGCATGTCGTTGCGTGTCCGAGAAGAAGATGTCGAGCGGGCGAAGGCTATATAAGAGAGCTCTGGACCGCACAGTGGGGCAAATTGACGTACACCACACTCTTCCGTAAGGCAACAAGACAAGACATCCACGGAAACAGATTGGTAAACGAGTCGAAAATGGCAGACTGGGAGCAAGTTTCACTCCGCCTCCGAACGAGGCGCCCTCAAGCTGACATCCTCATTATCAGTCTGGTCAATGGGCCGTACAATTTTCTCGATAGGCAGTGCTTCGACGAGCTCAACGCGATCATTGCTCCGCTCGACATCAAGACTACACGTGCGGTGATCTTGACCGGGGGTGTCAAAGACATCTTTGTACTTCACTACAATGTAGATGAGATCATCGATTTTGGACTTTCGGTGCCGTCGTGGCTACCAACCCCGCCTTTCATGCTCAGAGCTGCTCTGCGTCTGGAGAGCATGATCGCTTCGCTGGGTCTAAGGTTTCTCGTTCGAAAAACACTCTTTGCCGGTGTGGCCGATCTAAATCTCTACAAAGAGGTCTGCAACCTGTTCCGAAGCAAGCCGCAAGTGTTTATTGCCGCAATAAACGGGGCATGTTTTGCTGGTGGGTGCGAATTTGCGCTTGCTTGCGACTATAGGGTCCTCATCGATACACAAACACCCGTTATGGGTCAGATAGAATCCTTAATTGGTCTCATCCCGGGAGGTGGCGGTACCCAGTTCTTCTCGCGCACCCTAGGCACCGCCAAAGCGCTCGAGTTATGTCTTGAAGGCAAGACCCTCAACTCTTCCGAGGCACTTGAACTCGGTTTGGTCAACCGAGTCACTCCAGCCGAAGACTTGCTCCCCACTGCCATCGAAGTCGCTCAGCGTCTAGCCAGACGCAGTCCGTATGTGATTCAAGCTATCAAGGACTCGATTCATATTGGAAGCTCCCTCACTCTTTCCGACGGATTGCTGCGCGAGCAAGGCTGGTTCGGAGGTGCTGCTTTAATGGCAGAGACGCACGAAGCTATGAAGAAGTACGCACGCCTGATCGAAGAGGAGAGACCACACACTCTGGATGACTTTCAAGACTACCTGCAGCCCTTCGCGAACGGTACGTTCTTTGACTTTACCCCAGGCTCAGCCAAGTCTGCGACCAGCACAAAGACGGTCAAGACTGATTAGAAGGCAGTGATTCCTTCCTTATCTATGTATTCACAATATGTACACAATTGGACAGAGGACAAGAAAACAACCCGTAAATCATGTGTCTATCTGGCCCTGAACGGTACCATGACGAGGCGGTCTGACGTTTCTCCACCTGGGTTTCGCTTGCGCTTCGCACCAGAGCAACTCACTCGACTCCTTTTCCTTCCCTATTTCGAAACGCGTCGGGAAATGGTGGTCCTCATCATCAACAACATCGAGCGATCTACTCAACCGATCTATTATTATATATTTTCTACATTATCACCTATCACAACTTGCGCTACTTCTTGCAACACGACGGAGCCTCAGCCTCGCTCGGTTGGACCAAGATGGACTTGTTGACTGCTTGGGTACTTGTGGCTATATCGAGAATAGGGCAGGTCTCCCAGAAATCGTTGGGCTTGAGCGACATCATGAGTGATTCGACGGGCATGACAGGGAAGTCTTCGACACGTGGGTTATGTGTCAGACCAAAGACGGCCCACAACACGATGTCCTCGTTGACCGTACCTTCCTTGGCCTGAGAGTAAGTGGCCAGCCCGCCCTGCTTGCCGTTGGACTGGTTGGTAAACTTTCCGCCAGCCCACAGCTCGTCGTCGCGATACTTGGTGACCCAGACGTGTTGGCGAGCAAATTCGGCTCGAGCAAAGGCGACCGAATCGGGGTGAGCTAGCAGCAGCTGAGTAGCCGGCAAGTGCAGCTTGTAGCCAATAGGTTTCTGCGAAATGGCGTTGATCTTGTTAGGGTTCGTGATCTTGAAGGTGCGATTCTTCAAGGGGTCTAGGTTGACACCGCCTTCGTGTTCAAGTACCGTCTTCTGCACAGTGTACCCGGTGCCGTACGGGTTCAAGAGCTTGTCTGCTTCAGTGTCGAAGGGCATGGTAACACTGTCTTCGTAATGCACCGTGTTGCCATCGCCATCGATTCGTGGATCAACTCGCACACAGAAGATGTGCTGGTGATTGGTTCCCAGAACCCCGCGAGATACCACATTGCCGTACGGGGAGGTCTTGCCAGCGTCGATGGGTGACACTGAAAGCACGCCAGTAGCACGCACCTCGAACGAGATGGCACCAGTCTGATCAAGGTGCCAGAGGAAGATATACTCGTAGTTGGCGACGGTGATGATGGTCTGAAGCACCAGGGTACGGCGACGCACCACGTACGGGTTGTTGGTGCGGTAGTTGGTGTGCTTCATGCCGAGTCCATCATCGACCTCGTGCATGCAGACGACGTTCTGTTGCTGAAGCAGCACTCCGCTAGGCAAGGCGAGATGGCCGTCGAAGTAGTGAATAGCACCGAGGCAGTCGCAACCGAGGCTGAGGCTGTTGGCAGTAAAGCCACAGGATGCATCTCCGACATCGAAGGCCTGCTTTCGGTGCAGAGGCGGACGAGGATCTCCATAGGGTACGGTCATCTCGGACATGGAAAGCCTGTGGAAGACGGACCTACCCTTGAAGCGAAGATCGTGCAGCGTCAAACCTTCTCGGGCGGTCCAAGAGAGCCGGAACTGCCAGCCTTGCCATTCGACACTCTTACCCTTGACTGTGAAGGAAGGACCTTCGGGCTGCTGTACTA
Organism: Pseudozyma hubeiensis SY62; assembly: GCF_000403515.1. NCBI lineage: Eukaryota > Fungi > Basidiomycota > Ustilaginomycetes > Ustilaginales > Ustilaginaceae > Pseudozyma > Pseudozyma hubeiensis. Next base: position 265,792 of record NW_012133835.1, read on the forward strand.
TCAAGGGTTTGAGTCCGGCTCGAGGTTGGAAGTTTTGCTGGAGATGCGGCATGTACTCGCGCTCTTCCATGTTGCTCCTCGCCCAGCCTTCTTTCCATGTATGCACCATGCCATCGGCCGAATCTCCAGTGTAGCACCAGTCTACTCTTACAATCGTTCCCGAATTGACATCGACCACGGGTACAAAGGGCAGAGGCCAAGAGTAGTGGAATGTATCACCATCGTATCCAGTGCGCGGCGACTTGAGGTACATGAGGAATTGCATCAAGTAGGGCTGGTCTTCGAAGGAATCGGCGCCGTAAATCCAAGGATCAGACGCGATGGGAGTGTCCGGCTCCAGACCGAGCTCTTTTAGCGCTTGCTTGACTACCGGATCCTGGACAAGCGCCGCCTCGAAAGCCTCGAGCTGTGTGATGTCGAGATTGGTCCTGTGGTTACCCTGGACGACCGAGTGTGATTCGACCTTCTGAGATGCAACGTCGACAATTGCTTCGTGAATTCTAGCAGAAGCTGGCTCGATGTACAGCACCTCGATCTTGCGCGGGATCGCGGCTGGCTTATGACCAGCGTGGTAAGCATCTAGCCATTGTAGGAGGACGGCTTTGCGAGGTTCTTGGCGCTGGACTGCCTTGAACCAAGGCTCAAACCCGTCGTTGCGGTGATAATCACGGATAAGTTCTACAGCCAGGTTGTTCTCCCCGGGAGTGATGTCATCCAGTGGGTGAAGCTCGGCTGTGGGAGAAGTCAGCTTGGACGTCTTGAGAGGAGCGCTACTTGCGGCATTGATGGCGGAGCTGGTCACGTCGACTGCAGTTGGTGCCATTGTGACTGATGTAGTTGAATGCAAAGCTTGCTCGTAGACACTGAGTACGCATTGTTGGGTGCAAGACGGATTATTCAAGCAGGAAACGGTGCTTTATAACGAAGACGTTGTGACCACGGCAGTGCGACCCACAGAAGGGGACGCAGCCGCGGGTTCATGTCATTCAGTAGTGTCACGGCAGCTGTTCAAACGCTGCGAGACTGCTGCGTTGCGCTCAAACCGGTCTGATCCTTCATGAGCCTATCGCTTGCAATTCAATCTGCATCGGCAAGTACACAATCGAGGGTGTGAAAGGACTGTAGCACGGTGATGCTTCTATCCTCGCTGCTGTCCAGTTACGGTGCGAAAGGGACAATAAGCAAAAACGGCGCGAGCAGACTCTTATCCGTATCTGCCTAATCTAAGCGTCGCTTAAGCACTGCAAAGATTTAAGCGACGCCTTCCGATTGGCTCGCTTACTCGTTGGTGCAATTATACCGAGATTGCTTCTGCCGCCCGGAGGGACACGCTGCCGCTTCCCCCACCCTTGACATCCAGTTCCGGTCAAAGAATGCTCTCGGCAACGCGACTACGTGCTATGACCGGCGAGCACGAAACGCTCAATTTCTGTACGACACCAACCAATCGCATCACGCCGCTTGTATTGTACGAAGCATCAGCTCTTTGGAGTGGGGGAACGACACAGCACTACACTGCAGTGAGCACAACTCTCATATTCCCGCTCTCGTTGCATCGGATACTTACTCACCGCGGGCGGTGATGAACCTGTTGGAGAGAGGGCAAACTCTGCTTGAGAAAGGTATACAAAGCCGGTTTCAAACAGGGTTTTGTAATGTCATTGCAACAAGTACTACCGAAGCCTACGGCGGGGTCGCTGAGGTTTGGAAACCCCGCATCAGGCTGGATGTTCCTTATCGCCCCACGATTGGCAAGCGAGAGCATACATTAGATTAACATCCTCACACCCGAGTCACGGACGAGGCGATTTCATCGATCGCATCAACCGAATTTGTGGTCACAAGACCATGGTGCTGCAGCTGACAACCTCGTGGTTCGGTTGATAAGCCTGCATTAGACCCGTCCCAAGGTGATAAGCTTTTCATTGTTGCAGTCGCTGTTGAGCCGAGATTTATCCCGCCACACTCGTCTCTTGAGACGGTCCCACGTCTAAGCGGGATCATTCTTATCATCAACGCCCTTGCCAAACTGGATGTTATAAGAAGACGGACGATTGCCAACGTGAGCGTTGCCCAAGGTTGTTGCAGCAGACCAAGTACTCTCCCAGGCACTCCTGTTCCGTCCTCGTCTCAACACTCAAGATGGACATCAAGATCAAGGAGAGGTCTGCAAAAGACCTTGGACCCACCCAACATGTCACTGTTACGGAGCTTGATCGTCAAGCGCCGGTCACGTTCGTCCGAGAAAATGGCGAGGAGCAAGCTCAAGTCTATGGGGCCGGCGAAGCGGTGTTGGGCAAAAAGCTCAGCACGCTCGGCGCCATTGCTCTAGCTTACACATCACTCTCGACTTGGATCGCGTATTCTGCCAGCGCCGCCACGGCGTTGGCCAGCGGAGGTGCAAATGTTCTCGTGTGGGGTATGATTGTGGTGGGCTTTGGCAACATGGCTGCCGCTGTCACTGTGGCAGAGCCCGCATCGCAGTTTCCCCACGCTTCAGGTCAAGCTGCATGGGTGTATCGTCTGCACGGGCGACATTTGTCGTACTTTACTTCGTGGATCGTGCTGCTGGGCTACGTGTTTCTCAGCGTTGCTGGCCAGCTGATTACGTCCACGATCCTGCTAGCCATGATCAATCTCACTTTTCCGTCGTACGTCATCGAAAGGTGGCACGTCTCGGTGTGCTGCATTGCAGCTGCTGGCTTTGCCTTTGCGATTTCGAGCTTTGCTTCCAAACTTGTTTCGCGTCTGAACGTCTTTGCGTTCACTTGGTCTGTAGTGGGTTTGTTGGTCGTAGTCTTGACGCTGCTCATCCAGTCACGAGGCGACTACAATACGGTCGAATTTGCGCTGGTCGACATTGCCAATTTGTCGGGATGGGGCAACAACTTTATCCCATGGGTGCTAGGTCTCTCGCAAGCTGCACTCGCCACCACAGCCATGGACGCACCAAGCCACTTTTCGGAAGAGATGGCAAATCCTGCACGGCAGGTACCTTTGGCCATCTTTGGTGGTTTAGGCATGAGCATTGCTGTTACGCTGGGGTACGCGTTCGTGCTCGTCTTTACGCTACCTCAGCTCGAAGACATCATCTCAACACCTACTGGGTTTCCCTTTGCCGAGATTCTCCGCATCAAGACGTCGCGTTCGGGAGCGATTGTGCTTCTGCTTATTCCTCTGATCTCCTTCTTGATCACCATGGCGGACGTGGTGATGGCAACGACCAGATGCGTCTACGGGTTTTCCCGACAGCGCGGATTTCCATGCTCCACCTTTTTCGGCACTATCAACACCAGGTTCGACTCACCGCTTCGGGCTGGAGTGCTAGTGATGATTAGCCAGAGCCTCATCTGCTTGATCTACATTGGCAACACGGCAGCATTCAACGCGCTCATCTCGGCCCCTACACAGTTGCTGGCAGTCTCTTATGCGATCGTTGCGTATGTCTGCCTGGTCTCAAGATGGCAAGCAAGCAGGCAGAGTGGGACAGGACCCACCACTGAAAAGGTAGACACCGACAATATGACTGCAGAAGCTTCGGATTGTGGAAGCTCATGGGATCCTCCGTTCAAGATGCCCGCACTTTTGACGATCTCAGCGAACGTGATCACCATCGTCTTTACGGTGCTTCTGTGCGTTTTTCTATCATTGCCCCCTACGTGGCCGGTGACAAGCGCCAACATGAACTATACTTCTGTATTCCTGGTCGGCAGCTTCGTATTTCCGGCCGTCTGCTGGAATCGCTATAAAGGGGTATACCAAGGACCTTTGGTTCATTGACCATCAAAGCTTCATTTTCACCAAAGAATTCGAGACACCTTTGACCATGATCGCAGCCCGGAATTGTCCTGAATTGACCAAAATTCTATCGTGCACGCCGAGCTCACGCAAAGGCACGCCGCTACGAATGCGCTAAAAGATGAGCGGTTGCCTCCAACGCCTTTGCCGACATATCTCTTGGAGCTCTCCAGCTTGATCGTACCTTGCCTCGGATGAGTTGGCCCCGACGTCGGTCGTGTCTGTGCCGTTCACGTGGTGGTTTTCCTGCTCGTAGAGATCACGTCGGTCCCAAATAGCTTTGAGCAAGTGGCGGCAGAGAAAGACGCACTGGATCTCGTCGAATTTCTCCCACAGGAGCAACGACCGTCGGCATCGCTGTCGTCTCTCGGACCGTGACTGTGCATATGCAGGATAAAAGTCTGAGCCGAGGGTGATCTGTGAGCCTAACGCCAGCGGGAAAGGTTCACCGCTGCCGAACTGATGTTGCACTTTTGAGCCTTTGCCGTAAGGTACGACGTCAAGAGCGGGTTCGAGAACACCAAAGATCTCGGAAGCGCATTGGAAATAGGCCCAAATCAACGCTCCATCTGGCGCTCGGATCCACCACTTGCCTCGCATCTCCATCGCTTGTGTGAGCTGAAGGTCAGCACCTGAAGAGCCGTTGCCTCTGAAAGCAGTACGCGAGCTGCCGACAGCGTCTGACTGGTCAGCGTGGTGCTGTTTGCGTTCGAGGAAGCATGTGACCTTGTCAATCTCGAACCAAACGGCATCCGTCGATTTGAGAAGCATCCTGCAGAGGTAAACCAGCGAAGCGGATTGAAGGCATTCGAAGATGAGGTAGCGCAGCTCGGCAGCGATGCTGTCGTCTTGCACCAGTGGTAAAGGTCTAGCAAGCCGGATCTGCGTCTCGACTGTTTCGATTTGTTGCTGCAATCGCAGTGGAATGCGACTCTCAAAGGCATGCGACAACGTTGCCGATGGCATTGCGAGCGGGATCGAAGAGGGAGCTTGGGGCAGGAAGGACACGATTTCGTGGTGCGTGCTGAGTAGAGTGATGCGTTCGACCGCTTCAAGAAGGTCGAGAGGCCATCCAACGACGCATTGTGTCAAACAGTCTATTGGATCTCGACCTGGATCGTCTGGTTCCTCCCACTGATATACGCTCTGAAAGATGTCGAGTACGTCGCCTTGCTCGCTTGCGGGGCCCATGGTGCGCGACATGGTTTCCCACCACAGCAAGATGCGGACAAAGAAGCGGAAAGCTGATCCAGGGCCTTGGTCAAGCTCGGTAGTCCATGCAGCTGAGCTTGATCTGGTCGATCTGCGTATCACTGCAATGGCAAACGAGGTGTAAGCACGAGAGCAGGTGGCAAATCCACGGCTGAATTGCTCGATATGCGCAATGAGGATGGTTCCGGCAAGCACTTCGAGGACCCGATGAGCGGTGGTGACATGCGTTAGAGCATGTTCAATGGCATCGGGGGAATGCAACGGGCCTATGATGCTGTCCCACTCGGTCTTGCAGCGAGAGAAGTGAGCATGAGCCAAAGCTTTCCTGCGATGGTCTTGTGTCAAACTGAGATGGGTGAGCCCCAGACAGCCAACGAGGTCGAGGATGACTGGCGATTCAGAAGCGAGCTGGGCGAAGAAGATTCGCCACACATTTGTGTCAGCGGAAAGCAAATGAAAGCAGCGTGCTGTCGTGTTGAAGAAGAACGAGACCGACTCAAGCTGCACTTTGGTAACACAAAGCGCACGAATGCGTCTCTGCAGGTCAGCTTCGGAGGTGCGGTCGAGCGTCGGCAATCTTGAGTGAGTCGGGGACGGCAATGAGGATCCGTGGCAGTCATCGCTGGATTGCACAGAGTTTGAAGGTGACACCGTCAAGATGGAAAGCCAGTCCTCATTCCAACCATCCTGGGGAGCCCTGCTGAAGTGCCGTGGAGGATATTCCAGCGGCAGCGCTTGCCAATGTCGTGAGACCTTGCTCTTCCGCCGAGCGTTGACTGCATGCGTGAGAGGGTGGCGTGACCCCTTGAGCACCTGGCGGCTCAGCCCAAGTTCCGAACTGATGAGGAGTCTGCTTGTGATTGGCGGTGGCTCTGTCGCACCTCGTAGGCTTGACTCCGCTGATACCCACAGTGTCGGACGGTGGAAGATCGTTGCCAATGGACGAGCACAACAGGTTGATCCAATCATCGAGATCTTGAGGCGACGTCGCTGGGTACGGGGCGAGGGCATCAAAGGAACTCGTTGAAAGCCTGTCGTTGGAAGATATCAGACGCTGTTGGCTCTCGGCTTCAACGCGCTGATCCGTATATGGCTGCGCGATCCGTGCTGCGGGAACCTTCTGCCAATCTCGTTGCAACGTATGCGAGTCGGAGTGCTTCTGCTGGATGTATCCTTGGCACTTACGCCCGTCTTCGACACAGCGATGACAGTGGGGGCGTGCCTCGTCGCACTTTACCTTGCGGGTGCGACATGTGCTGCATCCTGATCGACTTCGCGTGAACCGGCGCTTGTGTACAGCAAGGGCCGTGACACTGCTCGGATTTGCTCCCAGCTGCTTTCCTGCTCGAGAAGGCTCTCTGCTGGTACTGTGGAGCAGCGACGGCAGTGATGGCGAGATCGAAGCGTGGTCAAGCCTGAGTGACTTCGTGCTTGCAGAAGCAAGACTGCGGAGCCCGTCTTTGCAAGGCAGGTTTTCCGCCGCGGCGATTCGAGGACGCTTGCTCAACCGGCGGGCATCATTGGAAGAGGGCACGCGCGCCGACAAGTGACGAGATGCATCTCGAATAGACGCTGGACTCGCCATAGCGACCTCGTCGGCATCTGCGCTGGGAGAAACAGCCTTGTTGGACGGTATGAAAGTTGTAGGTGGGACAGCGACGATTCTGCCGAGAGGCTGAACCAGAGACACTTTTTGGACCCTTCGCTTATCTCTTTCCACCAACATCTGAGATGTCCCAGTGCAGGTCTGACGGATCTTCGACCTGGAGAAATTCAATTCCAATAGGACACACTGCTGACAGCTTGTTTCACAACTTGCATCATTGCGAATCCTGCAGATCTGTTCAACGCAACTGGGCCATGGACCCATGGAGAAGCGCAATTCCGTCTCGGGACCCACCCCTGCTTATTTGGTAGTTGACAGCGATGAATGGAATCGACGGTGCGATGACAATTGCGAGTTTAACATGCACATGGGTTTTGATTGCAACAGAGCGGCAAGCGCCGCCAGTGTGACGCGTGCTCAGAATTATTTTCATAATGCGGAAGACATCCACTATAAATTTCAGCAACATGTTGTAGTGAGTTGGGATTACCTGGTTTTATGGAGATCAAGCAGGGTAGAGCGGTCCTGGAGACACGCCCTCAGAATTATCTTTGTATTGCCAAAGACGTGCACTATAAAATTTCTGGGATGCGTTGTAGTTCATTGGAATTACCTGGGAATATTGCGCGTCAAAGTCAAGACTAGAAATCAGAAGACGTGCTCTACAGAACGCCAAGGCAACCAAAGTCAAATATGAAGACATTCATAGTCAGCTCAGAGAGACGTGCACTACACAAGACTCCTCTGCTTGACGATGAGAGATTGCTTCCATTCAAGGTAGTCATTGGGGTGGGGAATACGAAGAGAAATTCAAGTTTGAGACGCGTCTGTATTCACCTGAGGGACGGTCTGCTACAAAAAAAGTTGAAATTTGTAGTGAGCAGGAGGACGGTCTGCTTCAAAGGGGAGGACGGTCCATTAGAGCTCCAAGGACGGTCTGCTACAAGCTGGAGGACAGTCAGCCACAAAATTGAAGGACGGTCCAATACAAGCTGGAACGCACGTAGCTGCTAGCAACCATCTGCGCCGTCACTGTCTTTACCGCCGCTCTTCAGCCATGGCACACTTCACCTGCCCTGTCTGTCAGTTCAGCTATGCTGCTAGCAATATCACCAATCACATACGCAAAGCACATCGTACAGAGTGCGTCAGTCAGGCAGCAGCAGCTGCGGTGGGGTTGATGGCATGTACATGTGGACAGGTGGTGATGAGCGAAGCGGCGCTGCGCGTACACCAGGGCGTCAGGAAATGCCAGCGCACCACACAACCAGAAGTTCAGCCTGCGCGCTTTCAGCCAACTCTGGGAGTGTCACCGCTATCCCAGTCAACACAACCAGAGTCAGCTCCTGCGTGGCTGGAACACCATGATCTCAGGCAAGACTCAGGGTTAGGAGATGAAGTGAGGCTTGGCGATGCTGTAACGGACTGGAGTCTGGGCAACACAGAGCAGAGTCACCTGTAGCGCTACTGCCACAGTCACCGTCACCATCACAGATAGAGCTAGAGGCTGAGGCAGCATCAGTGACAGCGCCATTGACAGCCAACGTGGAATTGGGAGGAAATCCAACCAGACACGTCCTCTGCTCAAGCGCCCGAATTCCCAGCCGCTTCACCGTCGACCTCCAGACATGCACCACTGCGCTCAGCGTCCCCTGCCAGCACCATCAGCTTCACTGAGCTGGCAGACAGAGACTTTGCCAGACCTGCCTGCATTACCATCACCGGATCCAACACCAGCAGCAGCACATCAAGATATACCAGACATGCCTGAAGACGGCATAGTGGTGCTGCTACCGGACACAACAGAAGAGGATAGCCAAGCACGCCCAGCCATGCTGATGAATACGCAAGAGGACAGCCAGTCAAGGTTGCAGCGCATCCCTCCCTTGGCGCTAGTTGACAGCTGGGACGTGCATGTCTCTCCAGATGTGGACTCTTTTGCGGTCACCATTTTGCCTGCAGATTTACTACGTGTTTATCCTCCAGGGTGCATTTTGTCTTTGCTTGGACACGTCCCTGAGTTCAAAGACTTGGAAACGTACAAGGACTGGGTGTATTTTGGGAAAATCAAAGTGATCCTGCGGTTTGAGCCGCGCTTCAAGCTCCCCTTCATTGCACAGCCAAGTAAGAACAGGCGTTGTACAATGCACACACGTAGCCCCTGGGCGGAACAGAAAAAGTATGCTTGTCACCCTTATCGCATTTGTGGAACCTCTGTTGTCTTCTCTATCTCTCTCTCTGTGAACCCTTGACCAGTTTTGCATCACGCTGAACTCTGTCTTAACACTTCTTTTGTAACGTCCTTCAGTCTTGGAGCGGGATGTGGAACTGCCGTGTTTGAACAAGTTGAAACAGAGCGAGTTGCTTTCCAAATCATCTTTGGGCTGCATTGATAGCACACGGACAGAGCTCGGCTCAATTCGTACAAACCAAGCGTGCTTGCTCACTGCCGCATCTTTGGCTTGACTTCTAACTTCCTACACATGCCGGTTATTGAAGAACTTTCAACTCTCTTTCTACGATCGCTGAAGCAATATAATGCGAAAGAGATCGTACTTCTGTCGTCCAGGCAACCTTGTTGAGTTTTGGTGGCCCTAGAGTTGCTGAACACTCCGTTACTCTGCGTGGATCAGTGCAGGGCTGGCGTTTTGTAGATGTTTGAATTGCAGTTGATAACTGGTCCACGGTGGTAAGTTGACAGCTAGCCAGGTGGCGAATGTGAGTTTCCCTCAGGCGCCTTATTTTAGGAAGAATAAGTTGCAAGCATCATGTCGCATGTCTGATGTGAAAGTAGAGGTCAAACATAGGTTGTCGCCCTCGTAAACCCGTTTTGCCGGGTTTCTGAGTGTTTGGACGTTTACATTCCTTAAGTGTTTGTCAAATGAGTTATGCGCCACGTGAAAAGTACGCACAAAAGGGCGAGCGTTCTCGCCTGAACT
>NW_012133836.1:0-5799 GCF_000403515.1 Pseudozyma hubeiensis SY62
AAGGTAACGGATGGCGCAACACAAAGGTAGTGAACGGGACACTGTATAATTGGGTACAGGGCGATCGGCCAAAGGATGACTCAGCAATTGGAGCATGCCTTACCGTCAAAGGTGTTGGCAGATTGTCTAGGCTCGTATGTATACTTTCGAGCAGCGGGCACTGTCTTTGGCGGTTCTCCGTCTTCATCGCAAAGCTCTGCTAGGCAGGGGGAGAAGAAGATCTCCCCCTTGATTGCTTTCACCAGTGTGAATACTGCGATGAAAGCCCAAAGAAGTACTTCGGACAGCGAGAGGACCGTTGCAAGCACTCGAAATGCTCCAGAATCGAGCTCGCTTGCCAACTTGATCGTAGCAACAGCGAACACTCCCAAAGGAAATGTGAATCCCCACCATCCCAGATTGAAAGTCAACTTCGAGACGAGCCATAGATCGATCAGACTTGATACTGCAAGTGAGAGCCAAACGAGGCCTAAGCCCCATATCACCAACGCAATGGGCACAGTGACGGCATAGATGGCGGTGGCCATCATCTGTGCTACGTCGGCGTTCGGCGTGGTTGCCATGCTCCCTAATGCAGAGTCTGTGTCCTTGGAAAGCTTGTACAACACCGATGACAGTTGTAGGAGAGCGAATGCACCTTGCCCGCAGGGTCCGAGAGGAAGAAAAGTCGACACGATGAGTTGAGCTGGCGGAATCTTGTGTATCGCTTGGCGGGCGTAATACAGAGACATGAGGAGGAAAGCTAACCCGAAGCCGGTGCCCCACAGGATCCAACATACCGTCAGAGTGAGTTTGGCGTGCGAAGGTGGGAGATGTTCCGCAACGAGTCCTCCTGTTGCAGAAGCGACGATCGTCGAGACTACCGGGAGAAACCACACCCCCGAAACCTGATTCAGCGTCTGAGTATGGCGAGTGAACTGCAGGAGGGGCAGACCAATGCAGATAAAGATGGATACGATCGCATCAATCCACCACAGTGACCAGGTAAAGGTGACGAACGGCCCCGGACCCCATGCAGGAATTGCGGATAAGGCGCACATGTTGATGATCGTTGCAAACCCCATGGCGAAAGTGCCCAAGAAAAGGGACTGAGACGGATGGTGCAACATGATCCTGAACAGCTGCGGCCAAAGCATGTAGCGAGCGAGACTGATGCTTAGGAATACCAGAAACAGCACAACATTCAATCCGAAAATGATGTTGGAAATGATGCCCAGGCCGTGAAATTGGTAAGGGAGCTGGTGGAGAAGAATCGACGAGATCCCTGTACCCATGTTGACGCTGAACCAGCTGGGTGTGAAATGAAGTGTGATGCGACGGAGTTCAGCTCTCATGCGCTTCGATCGACTGGGCTGCGGACGTCGTTCATCAGGAGCACGAGACATTGTGCTGAAGGAGGGATGGCCTGAACCCGGCTGCGTTGTAGCTTCGCCAACGTCACCTCTCCCCTGGAAAGCATCGGGAAGGTCAGAACGACGTTCGCTGTCGTTGCCGACTGGCAAGAGACAAGAAGCATTGATCGGACCAGCACGGGCTGCTGGTCTCGGAACCGCTTTCTCTAGATCGGCCATATCAAAGAAGGGTCTTCGATGGAGAAGTGAATCCTACACGTTGACACGGAGAAAGGTGCTGGGTGGGTGTGTTGACAGATGCTGACGACTTCAGGTGAATCGAACGTATTGATGGTGGCGAGCAGTAGGCGCAACCGTCATTGCCTTGTTCTCCTGGGCGTGGCCAGAAGTGGCGCGACTTGAGAGGACAGAGGAACGCGGTCACTCAACCTGGTGCAGAGCTCAGCCAAATTAGCAAAAATTAAGTAAGGTAACTCGGCTCAGCCGCTCAAAGGTCATCCCACCGGTCTCGTAAAAATCGCTCACCGCTGAACTTTTATCTTCCCGAGACCTTTCACGACACGGGGAGAAACAAGCCGCGGCTAGTTTTCGCGCAGATTTCAGATCGATGACCGAAACCACCCCGCAACTCAATCACATGGACAGAGTCGGTTCGTACGACAATTGTTCATGTATGCGATATCTCTAAGCGACTGTTGCGAATAGTGCGGTGAAGCCACCGCCGATAGCGTCGTGATGGAAAGGGGGCTCCTTCTGTGCGCTATATTGCTAAAATTCGTGGGGTGCTACCCATGCAAAGTTGGGTGACCTGAGGGGGAAAAATGGGAAACTTCGTCATTGTGCAGACTGTACACATGAGAGAGCTTGAGGGGCAGTGTGAACAATTGGGGCCGTCTCCCTGCACCTATCAATTGCCCACGCACGCTGATCTCCACAGGAAGACCCTGAAAATAATCGCCAAATTGATATCGAGAAGACAGAAATTTGGTTGGTACCCCAAATGCAGGGGTCGGACTTCACTGCAAGCAGCCGATTTATAGGAATGGAAGCGATCTCCGCTAACGGATTGGCAAGCAAAGCTGCGCTCATCAAATTCCATTTCACAATAGTGGCTCGGCAAAGTTGTGCGGCCGTGTACTAGTCGCCATAACCAATTGTTTTAATGGCAATGTATTAGGACCACATGACCTCAACACTGGCCAACATTCCATGTGTTTCGACTCCAAAATTTCGGCAATCAGTCATGGCACATGCAATCTAATACATATGGTGGAGAAACTCATTTTCATGAGGGACGATGTCCGCGAAGTGCTGTGGCTCCTTCCCTCGTCATCTAGCAGCTCAGGTTGGAGAGGCCCCCTGATGTGGTGTCGAGAAGGGTAGGTTTGTATCGGTGTTTGCATCAATCAGCAGTGGCATCAGACTATGCGTCAACGTTCACGATACTTTTGCAACTACAGGCAGCAGTGGTGTTGAAGCAGCAGATGGCGATTCTTTGTCCCGCGTGGGTGACCACAGCCAAATTGTAAGTCTGGCCACTCTCGTTAACATGCAAGTTCCAAAAAGAGTAGACTTAGCACCAAAGTGTCACTAAAGCTGAGTCAGCGCTTGCTGGAAAGTCTAGTTGGTTCAAATAATGCGTTGGACACCGCGCTGGTTTGACTTGTGTGATTGTCATCGAAGCGTCCCTCCATTCCACACGAATCTGTCTCACGCTTAGTGAATCTTGTCGGTGTTCTTCATATCAACTTTCATCTCCACAGCGCTGCGAACCTTTCCTGCCATCTTCCCTGCAGAGTAAAGTCAAGGCCTCAATGATCAGCACTCCGAGTTCGCCCGCCTCTGCAAAGCATGGCAATGCAAACCGTGTGGAGGATGGCGATGTCACAGTGTATCGATCAGACGATGCAAGCAGACGATTTGGGAGCGTACCGCAAGCAATCAAAGGCCATGGATCTGACCTGGATCATCGAACAGCACCTTCAATGCCGTCTTCGAACAGGACAGCGCAACAGGATGATGTGATTGCAACGCAAAAAGGGGCGCCAACGACGGTCACACGATCAATCTCGTCAACCCGGCCAAGTACCTCAAGAGTGATACCAGACGCATTTCAAGCCACGTCTTCTACCCTATCGCACACGATCCCTGACCCCGCCACTGCCGACTATGGCGAAGTCATCGAGCCGCAGCGTCTTCCAACGTCTACGCACCACAAGGTCATTCGCCACACCGCCATTCTTTCTCTTCTTGCGCTCGCCGCCATTTGGGGCACGCTCGCTCGCGAGGGTCTCGTTGCGCTCAATACCTACTCCGGCACCTCTGTTGACCCTCTCATCTGGGCCCAGACTGTCGGGTGTCTGATCATGGGCCTTGCTACTGGCGCCAACAGGAAACCGATTGAGGGGAGATACCTGCCCGCATACATCATGATCACCACTGGCCTCTGTGGCAGCATTACGACATTCTCAACGTGGATGCTGGGCGTATTTCAGGCCTTCAGCAATGAGAAACATTACGACAGACATGGATTCCATAATGTCATGGATGCACTCAGCCAGACGGGGTTGACCTTTGGGATGGCGTTTGCGGGTCTTACGGCCGGTGATGCGCTGTCAGATGTTGTGAATGTGGACAGAGCCATTGCCTTGTTCTCCAGCAAGGAGAAGGAGGAATTGGATAAAGAGGAGGACAAGGGCAAGGGGAAAATTGCGCAACCTGAGCAGTCTCTTGCGATTGACTCATCGATGATCCTACTCGGAGCTGCGTTCTGGGTTGGAGCTGCATTTCTATGTGGCTTTCATGCATCGTACAGGCATGTCACATTCAGCTTGGTCTTAGCGCCCTTCGGAGCTGTACTGCGATGGTATCTCTCGCGCTTGAACTCTTGCCCTCTTTCTGAGCGATTTTCACTGCCACTAGGTACGCTCATTGCGAACTTGTTGAGCACAGCAGTGATATGCGCTGCGTTCACTGCGTCCCATGCGGGCTCACAGCCGCGGCCGTTCTTCGGCGGCATCACCGGATGCACTGCGCTGAAGGGTCTCGCGGACGGTTTCTGCGGGTGCTTGTCAACAGTCAGCACGTTTGCTGTGGAGTTAAGGACAATCAAGCCGAAGACGAAGGCAGTCAGGTACGCAGTGGTGTCATGGGTCATCGGCATCCTCATATGTGTGCTGTTGGTTGGTGCACCCTCGTGGTCCACGAGCATCGACGGTAGCTGCTCGGGCTTCTGATCGCCGTCACTCCGCAAACATTGGATCGACCATGCCGCATCACGTGCGCATCAAGCCCATACGCAAGTGGACGAACAGCTTTTGGACACACCAAACTCAATGTGGGAAGCGGGTCAAGGTTAGGGTCGATAGGAACGAGCCTCCTCGAGAGGAGACAAGTGTGCCACGAAGAGGTTAGCGAACGACGCCCACCGTACGGCTCCGGCGACTTGACTGCACCTGGTCCCTCACAACAAACGCGTTTTGGCATTCAGACTTCGCATCAAATGAGCCATAGAGAAAGACGGACGCCCCTTGCGGACAGCGGATCCTTGGCTGACATCTGGGGTGCGCGTGCGCTGATCCTCGGCGCACTGACCTGGATGTGCGCGTGGTGCGTTGTTGGCATCTTTTCATTTCGGTCCTTCCTCCTCTTCTGCATTGTGCGTGCCATGCAGGGCCTGTCCGTCGGTGCGCTCACCTCATCCTCCATGTCCTACCTTGGGCGCGTTTATAAGCCAGGCCTCCGCAAAAATCGCGTGTTTGCGCTCATGGCAAGCCTCTCCCCCTTCGGTTTCGTGCTGGGCTGCATCCAGGGCGGCGCTCTCTCTGACCACCTGCCCTGGGTCTTCGGAAGCAATGCGATCATTGTGGGCGCCGTCCTTGTCGCCGCAATACGCTATGCCCCGACAGAGAAGGCGATGCGTGCTCACGAGCACTCGTCGGGCGCAGCCACCAGTCGGCCGCCGCGCAAGTTCGACTACATTGGTGCAGCCCTGGCCATCTGCGGATGCGGCCTGCTCGTTTTCGGTCTCACGCAGGGTGCCTCTGCCGCCTGGTCTCCGTACACCTACGTCAGTGTGATAGGTGGGCTTGCTTTCTTCTCCTTGTTTGTTTGGGCCGAGACGCGCATTGCCCAGCCACTGATGCCGCCCTCACTTTGGAAAATCAAAGGCTTTGTGCCGCTGGCCACCTGCTACTTTCTCTCCTTTGGCGGCTTCAGCGCTTGGCAGTTCTACGCGTGCCAGTTTTGGCTGCGCGTGCAGAACGTGAGCCCATTGACCGCATCCTTGTACCTGTTGCCAAATGCCTTCGTTGGCATTCTGGCCACTTTCCTTGTTGCACGCCTGTTTCACCTGGTTCCTGGCCACAAGATCCTCGGCGCCGGCTGCCTTGCCTCGGCAATGGGACCAGCCTTCTTTCTCTTGCAGCAAGCAGACACATCCTACTGG
>NW_012133837.1:0-1180 GCF_000403515.1 Pseudozyma hubeiensis SY62
ACGGCTCCAGCAACTGCCACAGGGATCAGCGCTAGCAGCCAATGACTACCCGGCCGCACTGACGTGGGGGCAGCCCAGGATGGACGTCAGCATTGTAGTACAGGCGCTGGAGGACATTGGATGTGAGAGCGTGCGCATGTCAGGGTACGGCTTCAAGGTACCCATGGACCGGTTTGTGGACCCTGCCATGTTCAGCCAGCACCCGCTGAGCGCAACCAATGTGTATGACATTGGCGTCAAGGTGGAGACGGATCACATCTCCTTGGTTGCGCCCAAGTCCAAAAAGGGGAAATACCGGCAATCTCCAAGCTTGCTACGCGTAGGCAGGGGGTACGGCAGTGTGGAGCTGAAGTGGAAGCACCGTGCCGATGGGATTTCCCACTTCAAAGGGTATTCTGTGTTTACGCATCTGCTGAAGGCCACAGCAGCGCGTGCTGGCCAGGCAGCGCAGCCAATGAATGTCAAAGGCATCAAGGACCGCATCACAACGCTGCAGGCGTGGAGGCAGCGCATGCTGGCTGCTGACGCTAGCCTTGGCAAGGGATTGCGGTTGGAGGTGACTGTGACGGCGGCAACATTGCAGCAGGCAGGGGTCAAAGCAGAAGCAAGCAAGTGGCTGGACCCAGCGCACGTATTCACTGAGGCAGCAGGAGACCAGCAGCTGATCACGCACACCGTCAAGAAGGAAGATGTGTTTGCCGATCTGGATTCCCTCCTTGCATTGGCAGAGAAGCGGCAGATTGCACGTGGCAACCACAGCAAAGCATCAACACAGGTGCAGCGGCAAGTGGTGATTGATCTGTACAACGCCATGGGATGGCACCCAGGAAGACGGCCAACACTGCTGAACAGTGAATCGGCATGGTGGAAGACCAGTCAAGCAGCACTGGATGTTGCACAGCAGTTGGAGCGGTTCAACACGGCAGCCAAGTGCAAGAAGCTGTACGCCCATGTGCAGCTGCACTTGCAGTGTCAAGGCTGTCACCGCACAGGCACATACAATCTGTCAGGTGGAGCCAATCAGTTCCGTCTACGGTGCAGCGTACACACGTGCCGGCACTGCCTGAGCGCACAGAAGTTCCGAGTGCACATAGGGTTAGGGGTTAGGGTTAGGGTTAGGTTTTAGGGTTAGGGTTAGGGTTAGGGTTAGGGTTAGGGTTAGGGTTAGGGTTAGGGTTAG